>NW_023995170.1:0-150194 GCF_015586225.1 Lucilia sericata | reverse complement strand
AAAACCGTATTGGATTGTAAAAAAGCTGTAACCGAATACTCTCTCAGAGGTAAGGGTCACATCATATGGGTACCAGGCCACTCGGGAGTAGTCAGCAATGAAAGAGCGAATGTAATAGCTTTAAAGGGAAGGAAACTCGAGGTAGTTAACCTGACGAATGCAAAACCATTTGAGGCAACGAGGGCAGAATTAAAATTATGAATGAGAAAAACCCATAAGGCATCTTGGAATAATGAAACCGTGGGTGGAACCACAAAGATCTTAACGAGAGCAGGATGAGAAGCCTCCTTAAAATGAACAAGTCTGAGGTTAGTATGATGGTACGTATTCTGAGTGGACACACAGGATTACGGGCACACCTATACAAAATTGGAGTGTAGATTCTGACGAATGTAGAGCATATAGAGCACCTTCTTTGACATTGTCAGGTTTTCGCTGAAATTACATCCAAATATCTTGGAAGTGATATTATTCCGGATGTAACATCTCCCACGAACACTGATTGGAAAATTTTTAGGAATTACGCCCAGGAAACTCAGTTTCTGAACATCGGACGATAATACATTTAGTAAATACTATATAGGGTTTTTGTTTTTACCAACAAACATTTTCCATGAAAAAGAGCGCACAACAGGCCTGATAGTGGCCTAGGTGTATTTCTTCGGATTTGATGTAGTTACATCCTCCTATCAACCTAACCTAACAGGATCTTGAGAATACCAACAAGAGAAGACTGGACTGCAAGTATCGTCTTTCGGAAGTACACGATCTCAGTCTATACTGACGGTTTAAAAACTGTTAGGGTACTGCCTCTGGAATATTCTTCGATGAGCTTATTCCCTTCGTCTTCATTAGATTACCTAATGTCTATAATGATTTTCAGACTGAAATTCAAGCCATAAATACGGCCGCAAGAAACATCCGAACAATAAATCTCAAGAATCATAAACTAACATTGAGTTGGGGGCATCTATTAGGGCTCTCACCTTGAACGTGATATGGTCGGGATGTATATTCATTTGAATTAACTCCCTGCCTCAAGTTAGATGAAATTCTGTCGAATTTATTTGGTTTCGAAGAGATGAAGCCTTTCGAGGAAATGAAAAAAAGAGCAATTTGTTCCACAAAGGGATATTCATATTTTCTTGGATGCTGCGGTAGACGAATGGACGACGGAATCGGAATTCAAGTGAAAATCCACCTGACACTATTGTTCTTTTAAAAAACACCTTAAGACTTCTTATAGGCATTGTTTGATTGGACGCATGTCAGATCAGATCAAGTCTTTTAGGTTATCTCAAGATAAATCGAACAAAATGTATTAAAATATCTGATGGTTCTTTCTAGGACCACAGGAATACAAAGATATCTATCTTATGGAGAATCTTGAGGTCCAAATGTCGATTAACATAATAAAGCTTCACAAATGAGTCCATTATGGGTCATCCTTCATAATATAACCCAATTTAAAGAATATAAGTTCATTGTAAAAAAAAAAATTAAAAAGTTATGAAATTAAGATAAAATTCTACAAAATTGATTTATTAAGTCCCGCCTATAATTGACCCAAGACTAAATCCATATATGTATTATAATACAATTCTGCATAAATGTAATAAATAAGTAGAGAGTAATACGATTCGTCATAGACAAAGTTTTTTTACGAATTGGTGCTTAAATCAAGAACACACTTCTTGAAATTAACATATTTTTGAATTAATTAAGACTCGCTCATCCTCTAAAGTCAGAAAGCCCTAGTTTTGACCAATATTTCTCCTCACTTGAAGATCTAAGTACCGTTAAATTGTTGAAGTTTTTCTTTCACAGCTTTAGGGATGTAATTGACTAAAATTTTCAACTAAGACGCCACCTATTAGATGAATATAAAACTTAATAGGAACACTTCTAATGAAGCTTTGAATATATTTGAAATTTAGTCCCGTTTAGTGCTGCAGTTCCAGACATTAGTGATAATCAATCGTTTATAATATTCTAAATTATTGAAATCTAATGTTTTAGGAAGTTAATTTAATATTTTTTTAAAATATACTTTCCGAAGAGTATATTTTACAAAAAGGGAATGCCCCTGGCTGCACTAGTCACATCACTAACTAAAGGTTTTGTACTTCAAATGTCTCAGCACAGTTTGGACGCTGTTACAACTTCCGTTTGACCGTTACAAACGTTATCGAATAACTGTAATACCTTGTACAAAAATAGGAAAAAAACTTAGGCATACAAATAAGTATTTTTAAAAGTGAAAATGAAACACTTGATGCCGATAGAAAAAAAAACGAAAAAAATTAAAAACATTAAAACCAAGTAACCAAATAAAATGTTCGAATATGTATATCTTGACAAAATGAAGTATTGCATGAGCACATACTTAATGTTTTCTTAGTGTTTTATTTATTTGTTGAATGGCTTGCAACAAATGTTCAATGAGTTCAAAGTATTCATGGGTAGTACGCGCGCCGTACATATTTTGCTAGTAAAAGTTTTCAAGATAAACAAAATAAGTGAAATAAAAAATAAATTATATAATTTTATTTCTAAGATATTAAATATGGCAAATTGAAAGAAAGACCAAAAAAACAAAAAAATCGATTGAGTGGGAATTTATTTTTGTACTGTGATCAAGGTCAATATTTTGTTTAAGAAGTGGAGAAAGCATTTGAACTATTTCCATAAGATGATTTACATTTTTATTGGAAAAAAAAAGTTTTTTTTCTTTCAGTTTTAATTATTCAATCGTAGTAATAAAAATTAAATATTTCAGGCAAATATTCTGTTGCAGTAAATGTAGGGTTTCTGTTTTTAGGAAAAATGGGGATAAATTTGAAATAAATATGATCAGAATAAAATGGTATTTGAAATTAATCAAGTTTGAGCACCTAATGAGTTTGAGCTAGAAGATCATTTAATGTTGAAATGATCGGTATATCCAAACAGTTACTTTCTGTACTCCGATGAAAACACTGACTCTAGATCTAGACTATCAAAGGGATATACCGATCATAATGTTGAAATGATCGGTATATCCAGACAGTTACTTTCTGTACTCCGATGAAAACATTGACTCCAGATCCAGACTATCAAAGGGCGACTTTACACGATTATATCAGATAACATTTGTATCTGAGATCAATCAAGTTTAAACACTGAGTGAGTTTGAGATCGAAGATCAGTTAATGTTGAAACGATTGACAAACAGTTACTTTGGGGATTCTATACTAAAGTTTGAACACTCAATGAGTCTGATTTTGAAGATTAGTTAATGTTGAAACGATACTTAGGGGACACTTAAGGAGTTTTTAATGAAAACATTGACACTAGATCCAGATTGTCAAAGAAATGGACTATTGTCCCCTGCGTTTATAGTTCTACCTTAACAAAAATTTCCCATAATTGTCAGATTCCGTGCCTTGACAGTACTAACTTAGTTCTATACCCAACAATTGTCAGGTGCCGTATCACTAAGCACAACTGATCGCTTTGTGTTAGCTAATAGGAAGAGGTTACATAGTCATCAAGGGGGGCTAGGTCGATCAAGTGTTTCTATTAAACCAAAGAGTCAGTGAGCAAGTCTAGTCAATTTCTGATAAATCAAAGATTTTGTGATAGTTGATTGCTGTTCCCCAAGATAGCAAGGTTATAGAAGCAGTCGTCTTGTAGACCGACGCGCTTGGGTCGATAAGCTGGTACAACTGGTATATTATATGAATATCGATATTAGATAGAATCGAGCATTCCTCATAACATCAATATGGTTTGATATTGGGAACGCCCCTTCTATAGGCTCTAAACTAATAATTCCCTTTTCCTTGTCGGGGTTCGATTGAGTTCGACTCATGATGCCTGTCATTCATTAACGGGGCTACTATGGCAAGAGATTAGAAAGCTCTTGCTATCAGAACCATGTACAAAAATTGCCACCTGCATGTAAGAAACACAAAGGGGCGGTGGTGAGTCATCAAAGAAGATCAACGTGTGGATGATAAAGACCACCCTGAAATAAAGCACTTCGACATCTAACAGAATGAAAGAGGGATCGCAAATAGTGTCAGTGTTTTTTCCAGCTATGTTAGAATGCCTTGCCTACCAGATCAGCTATAGGTTCGTTATAACAGGCTTGCTGCCAACATAGTTTTAGGTATTACCATTGAAATCTCAGTGATCGAGTAAATTGTAACACATTCACCTCTTAAGACATGGATTCATTAGTATAGATCTCGAGCGCGTAATCTAAAGAGTATAGTTTGTTATCTGTACTCTCGATCGTTTGTCAGAAATTAGAGCATTGCTCGATTGATTGTGTAAACTACAATACACTCACCTCTTATAACCCTTGAAGACTTGGATCTATTCTTTGCAATCGTGTAATCGAATAGTTTGTCAAAAACGATAGCATTGCTCAATTGACAGATTGAGTATTTGGGGCACCAACAGTTCCTAACCAATATGGTATTTATCCAGCTAATTCCTTAAAAGTATAAATTAAAATTCATGTATTTACAATAAACTGTTACATTGACCAATGTCACTTTCATAGTGTAATCGTTCAATGAATCAGACTACGAAAAAGTATAGATGATTTGCTAGATCGAGGATTAACCACAGGATGTTATAAGTATTCAGTTATCAAGGATTCAGAGTAGTCAAGGGAATCGCAATCAATCAATACTCTTGAGTTCGTTGAGAAAACTTCACTTACAGATTTGAAAATCCTCTTAATCACAAAAGAAAACAATTGGAGAACAAAAATAGATTAAGGTTCAGAATACGATCCTTAAAAACCACTTGAAATACCCTCAGACTTTTCTACAACCCACAAACCCTTTATAATCTTAAAGGAAAACAATCGTAACTACGTATACGTACATTTAACATACTTCAACTATATGTATATTTTTGGTGTATTTCATTTTTCTTATCCACCTACAGACTTTTAACAATATCTGCATTTTTGCATTTTGAACGGAATTGTAGGTTCCTTCGCTAGTTTGTTCAATCTTTCGTTCGCATACAATTCGCTCACTCGTTTCGTTTCATTCAAATCTCAACTTTGTTTGTTGTCTGTCCGACTGTCTCTCTGTCCGTCTGGATTTGGCTGACTGTCTATGTAAGTGTCTAGAGGTAAAATAAAAGCTAATCAGAGATGCCGGCTTAAAATAAAATATGTATTGAATGAATGAAAGCAGAAAAAAATAAAAAAAAAACGTTATATACATATATTTGTATATTAAAAAATGCCGGCATGATAGTCATTTATAAACAATCGTTGAGTTCAGTTAATATCTTCATACACTATTGCCGTTTGTTGCTAGATTGTTGTGGAGTAAAGTTTGTATCGAACCGGTCTGAATCAACAAAATAATAATAAACAAACATTGCGGGAATTTCTGTTTTTTTGGGAAGAAAAATTAAATACAAAATGTGGCAAAAAAAAACTACATGGTCAAGAAAATTTTTAAGATACTAAACATACTGTAATGAGTGAGTTTGAAGGAATTAATTCATTAATCGATTTGAGATAAATTTCCTTAAGAACACTTGCCTCAATTAGAGATGATTTTCCTAGGGAAAAATTGTCGCAATTAGAAACATTTTTACTAGAGAAAGTTTGTCTCAAATAAAGAAATATTTTCTATAGAAAATTTGTTTCAATTAGAGAAACTTTTCTAAGAGAAAATTTGTCTCAATTAGAGACACTTTTCCTATAGAAAATTTGTCTCTATTAGAGACACTTTTCCTATAGAAAATTTGTCTCTATTAGAGACACTTTCCTATAGAAAATTTGTCTCTATTAGAGACACTTTTCCTATAGAAAATTTGTCTCTATTAGAGACACTTTTACTATAGAAAATTTGTCTCTATTAGAGACACTTTTCCTATAGAAAATTTGTCTCTATTAGAGACACTTTTCCTATAGAAAATTTGTCTCAATTAGAAACACTTTTTCTTCAGAAAATTTGCCTCAAGTAGAGACACTTTTCCTATAGAAAATTTGTCTCTATTAGAAACACTTTTCCAATAGATAATTTGTCTCAATTAGAGACAATTTTCCTATAGAAAATTGTCTAAATTAGAGGACAATTTTTCTATAGAAAATTTGTCTCAAGTAGAGACAATTTTCCTATAGAAAATTTGTCTAAATTAGAGACAATTTTCCTATAGAAATTTGTTTCAATTAGAGACAATTTTCCTATAGAAAATTTGTCTCAATTAGAGATAATTTCCTATAGAAAATTTGGCTCAATTATATAGAAAATTATCTCAATTAGAGATAATTCTCCTATATAAAATTTGTTTCAATGAGAGACAATTTTCTTATAGAAAATTTGTCTCAATTAGACACACATTTCCTATAGAAAATTTGGCTCAATTATATAGAAAATTATCTCAATTAGAGATAATTCTCCTATATAAAATTTGTTTCAATAAGAGACAATTTTCTTATAGAAATTTGTCTCAATTAGACACATATTTCCTATAGAAATTTTACTCAATTAGAGACAATCCTCCTATAGAAAGTATGTCTCAATTAGAGACAATTCTGCTATAGAAAATTGTCTCAATTAGAGACAATTCTCCTATAGAAATTTGTCTCAATTAGATACAATTCTCTTATAGGAAATTGTCTCATCTAGAGACAATCCTCCTATAGAAAATTTGTCTCAATTAGAGACAATCCTCCTATAGAAAATTTGTCTCAATTGGAGACAATTCTCCTATAGCAAATTGTTTCAACTAGAGACACTTTTCCTATAGAAAATTTGTCTTAATTAGAGACAATTTTGCTTATAGAAAATTTCTTATAGAGAATTCTTTTTAATTATACACAATTTTACTATAGAAAATATCTACAAAGTGAGAGATTTTGTTATAAAAAATTTGTGAAAACTTTCCTATAGAAAATTTTGCTCGATTAGAGGCAAAATTCTGCGTTCAAATAATCAACTCTTTGCATTCACTGTCTAATGATATGTAGTTAAAATTGAATAGTTGCGATTTGGTAGTTGTGGGTTGGTGTTGGTGGTGGACAAACTCTTAACTTCATGAGACTTAAAGTCTGTCTGTCTAGTATACCAGCGGCTAAAGTAGTAGTATTTGTAGTAGAGTAAAGAAAATAGTAGTAGTAGTCATTAGGAAAATGAAAGGATTTGATAGATGAATGAACAAATGGTGATCTTTTGTATGAAAATGTATGAAATAATGATGTGATTTATAAACAAAACCGAGAGAAGACAACTACAAAGATGAACAACAAAAACAACTTAAACTAAACTGAAATAGTTTTTATGCGAAAAACCATTAATAGGAGGAAAAGTAAGTTAAGTGAGTGAGTGAGTCTGTAATTTCAAGTAATTTTCGTTTATTTTCTTCGTTAAAATATTTATGGTAGAAAAATATTTTTAATGGTAGTTGTCGTTTGTTGTTGTAGTCATCGTCGCACAGTTGATTTTATTTCAAAGTAAAGTCAAAATACATACTACAATAAAAACAAAAAAACTAATAATATATCAAATCATGTGTCAAAATAGACACATAACTTAGACATTGATCAAAATTATGCCCGCTGAGAGCGAGCGATAGTGAAAAGAAAAAAGACATTAAATAATCGACAAAATAAATAAACTTAATTATATTATCGGTGCTAGTCACTTAAATATTACGACTACTACTTATACTAACTGAAGATAGTAATGAATGAACCATCTGAAATATTGAATGAATGAAAAAAACCATCTGAATTATACAATGTTATGTTGTTGTAATTAGATCAGGCATCATCAAAGGCAATTTCACCGATCCCCAAGACGATCTTATTGAATCTTCTCAAAAGTGTTATAATTTAATCTTTCATAACTTTTATAAGCTCCTTAAAGAATATAATAAATACTTTCAAATCATTCGCCGTAAAAATACGGTTCGTAGGACCAAAACAAATTACACCAAATTTCAGCTTTTTATTGTCTTTTAAATCTTTAAGATTTTGTTCGATAATGTTCTAACATACTTCAACATTCGATCTTAAATAAATTGTGTATTTTCTTTCTTCTCCTTCGTCTAAATCATCCGCCATAAATGTAAGGTTCGAAGGACCATGTAGCGTCGAACTTATGCGACACTAAAGTTCGGACCTTTCCATCATTGAGGTCTATATAACTGTATTCAGTATTTAATATCTAATACTACATAATTTTAGTAATTTTAAAATAAAAGTTTGCAAATTTTGGAATATTTGATCAATGTGAACATGTCTTGAGAAAATTAAGATATTCTTTTGATTTCAGTTTTTTTAGATCATTCCGCATGCTAAGCTTTGAACTTTAATATCAGTTAATTATGTTATTAAAACAAGCATCGGTTTGACAATCAATTAGATTGTTTGTTGGGCTCCAGTGTGGGTTGCCCTTTAATAATTCTTTAATTGACTTTATTATGATAAAGATGGTAAACGAAAAATCTTTTACGTTGCACTTCTTTTTAATATAAGTATTAAATGCTAATAATAGTTGTTATATATCACGGCCTAAGACAAATCTGATCAAACATTTAGTAAGTTAGTGAGGATCTCATGTCAACATTTCACTTTCGTTAGTGAGGGCGAGTGATAACCACGGAGTTCGATCTAGAATCGATCTTCTTCATAATTGTCGGTGTTTAAGACTATACAGCATATGTTGCAAGAACTATCCCGGGACGGAGTTCTTATCTGTTGCTCAATATCTAGCACGGCCTAAGACATATCCAACTAAACAACTAAAGAGTTGCCGAAAAGATCGATGATCTCATTAGTGAGGATCTAGAAACGATCTTCCCCGTAATTGTCTGCATTTAAGGCCACAAAGCATTTGTTGAATCAAGGTACAGAGCTGTTATCTGTTAAATTGTTCCATATCTGCACCAAACATTAAGTAAGTTCCCAAAAAGATCGACGCTCTTATGGCAACATGTCGAGCTTGTTAGTGATTTTGGATGATCATTTAGTTCGATCTGTAGTCGATTTTCTCCTCAAATTAAGGTGGAGTAAATCTTCGTTTAATATATTGACGGTTAAGGAATTCAAAATGTCTTTTTAAAACGAAACGTTAAGTTTCCATTACTCCTGTGGAACAGTACTGTTCGGTACTTTGATTTAGTGAGATAATATATTCGGTTATAGTCGAGCACGAAAGCTGTTGGAAATGCAAATATAGAGATTGTTTAGAACCCGGAAATGCATGTGTATTAAATGGTAGGACACGTTTTTAGCGTGTCGTAAAATGTACCGCTAAGATTAGCACCAGATTGGATATAAAAAGCTTTAAATTGATCGGAGCTACAGAAATTCCCATGCGAGGTCTCATCATATCGAGTTCAATCAAGGACTTCAAGGATAAAGACATAACGTTCCAAAATGTTAAAGGCCTGTAAAAAAGGCCCGGAAAATCTCTAAAAACTTTTTTACCGATATCGTTGTCAAATATTTTAAATCATAAATGATTTTTCGTTTTCAAACTTTATATTTACTTTTCTAGGTTCAGTTGCTAAGGTATCAACTGCAGCAATATTGTCTATGAAGTAATTAAGTTGTCTGATTATAAAGAATGATATATACGCAGGTCTCTTAATAAATATAAATTAAATAACATGATTTGATTGCAAAAAGTTAACATTTTGTAAATTAAGTGATGCTTTACAAAAGTATGTTCAATTATAAAACACAGTGGACGCAAAGACATACATCTATTAGGGTGTCCCACTTATTAATACTATGATTATGATAATACTTTATGGTATTATTAGTTAATAATTTAAAATGTTTTTTGTAATTTCATGGTGTAGTTCAAGTTGTAATGAATAATGAAAAGGATATTTAACATTAACAAGCATTTGTCACCGAACTCTCTATATATGATCAATAATAAATATAAAAGCATTAAGGGAAATGTTTTTTTTTAACTTAGATTTTAAAACAAAACCATAAATCAATAATTTCATGGTTCACCCTACTTTAAGCGCCTTTTTTTGAAAGCAAAATGGCATTTCAATCAAACATTTGATCATAAAATTGTATATATTTTTTTTCGGAACTTTTTTTCATTTTGCCGATCATTTGCATTTGTGACTTTACAAATAAATGCAGTCACAATCGATTAAACATCATATAGAGGAGAAAAATTGCCACTTAACGAAACAGTGAAAAAAAATAAACACACAAATGACGGCGACAACAACAATATCAAGAAATATTAACAACATTCAACGTAAAATAGTTAATGCCAGTGTAAAGTAGACAAAGAAACCAAAAAAAAAATAGATATACTGAATTAATCGTATTTTTGTGTGGATTAACAAACACACTGAAACAAAGAGAGGTGATTACAAATCAACAGGAAGGATATACAGTGTTGGCCGAAAGAAAGGGGGAGAATTAGGATCACTTACTGATCTCAAACTACGATCACTGGTTGTATTTCGTAATTATCAGATTTTTTTGGAAATAGTGCTTGAGACGATATATTTATATAAGAGTTGTTGTGGATTTGTTTCGTGCCTAGTTAAACACTATATTGAGGCAGCAGGGCGATCAAATGCTTCAAAGTATTCTGAAAGTATTTTCTTAGGATTTGCATTCCATCGGAAGCCCCAAACATGATGTTCCAATAAACGATCATGCGAATCATACATGTTTGATTCACAGGACGAAATCTCAAAAGATTTTCTTAACAAATCTATTGTCATTTTCCAATACCATTGTTTTTTTATTAGGTGGCTTCAAGTTTAACGGAATATTCAAGCACTTTGGACTGGATCGATCGTATAACTCAAGGATTTAAGGCCTCTACTTGTAAAGAAAGCTTTGGCGGTTTTCTGAGATTTTATTGGTAGAAAAAATTGTTTATTTGTTGAGATCGATGGACGTCAATACTAGTTTGCTTAGACAGTTGAACTATTGTCGCAGAACAGTTTGAAATGGTACCAAACATGATGTCCCAAAGAACGATCAACTGAACAATACATTTATGATTACCAGCTCGCGTAAGGTCAATCAATAAAAGGTGTTTTTCAATCTTAAGAATGCAAAAGTCTTCTGGTAAAATATATCGGAGCTTTAAGACGAATTTTCAAAAGATTTTCTTAGAAAATGTATTGTCATGATCTTTTCTAGGTAGCTTAAAGTTTAACGGAATATAGGAAATACTTGTGGCCTCCGGTAGGTTAGTGGTTAGTGTTCTAGTCTGGTAGACCGGAGGTGGTGGGTTCGATTCCCATCTGAGGCACTGGTTAAGGAGCGCACAACAGGCCCGATAGAGGCCTAGGTGTATTTCTTCGGATTTGATGTATATTCATCCTCCTTTCAAACTAACTAACTAACTAACTAACTAGGAAATACTTAGGACCAGATCGGTCTTATAACTCTAGGGGTGAAAGATTCTATCTGCTTTGGTGCCTTACAGAGAATATATTGATCGAGAAAATCACTTATTTGTTGCGATCGATGGACATCAATACAAATACTATGATCTCAATTTGCGACTATAATATCTACGAATTAAACGAATACACAACCGAATAAAGTGCTCCAATAGTTTAATATATGGATCAGCTGTTTCTGGTGCTAAATCGATGTTTTGTCGTATATTAACATGATTACTGTTAGAACACGAAGATAGGGATATCAGATTTGATTCTATTACATTTAGAACCACTGAGATATTTTGTAATGTAATCCTATTTATTCTCGATCCTGTAACTACTGATTGCGTCTATCTTGTTTGAATCTCCTAGAAAGCCTCCTTAAAAGTACTAAGATATCAGTACTATTAACTGATCGTGGAAGAATAAACAATAAAATACTAGATTGGATTTTATTTACCAAGGATATAATTAATAATGTTATCCTACTTATAACTGATCCTGTAATTATTTGCCGATCAAGTCCATCTAGTTAAAATATCATAGAAAGTCACTACCATAGTACTGAGATGACAGAAAAGTTTGAGAGAAGGATCAATCATGACATATGCATACAAAATTCTAAAGAAATCCTTAATCTTGTCCATTTTCTCCAAATATCAAAAATGTTCACATTTTAACTCCACACTGTAGCAGCTGTAAATGCAATACAATTTAAAAAGTAACAACAACAACAACATGTACATTAAACTAATCATCATTTAACCAAGTTAAGATCATAATCATTTAATTTGGTGATAATAAGAAACAAATCGTTAAAACAAGATCACAGTGAAGGATAGTTGTAGTTATAAAAGAGTGAGAGATACAATACAAATAGACAAAATAAACCAACAAAGAAATAAATAAATAAATATCACATGAAAGTAATTTTTGTGTAATAATTTCTGTTTTGTAAAAATTTTTATTATTTATTTCTTCATCTTCTCCAGATGGAAAGTGTTAAATTGTGTGTATCAAAACTTTAAGGATTTTTTGTAAGTTTCTAAGAAAAAAAAAAAAACAGCGAAAAAAAGTGAAAGTTTTGACACAAACAAACAAAAAATATTCATAAATGTACAAGTGTAAATTAACTACAAAGAAATAAAAGCTTTAAATAATTTTTTTTAAACTCTCTTTGTCCATCAAATTAAATTACGAATATCCTCCGAAAATACATACATACAAATAACATAAACAAAAACTACAAAACGCGAAAGTGTAATACTCTTATCCAGACATGTGTAACATGACGATTTTTTATTTTACTTATTAAAATTTCTTAATTAACATGGTAGTTAAAGTTATAGACTTCAATTTTCATTTGATAAAATACAAGCAACAAAAACTAAAAGAAAATTTATATAGGAAAATGCCATGTATGTATTTAAAAGTGTAGTGATAAATTTGACTGTCAAAATCATCTTTCAATTTCAAATCAAGCGCAACTCTTTTGCACACAAATAAAAAAAAAAAAAAAAAAAAACAGAAAATAGAAAAAAAAATCGTTAACATCACTTACAATTGAAAGTTAAAATATACATGAACACATTTATTAATACTTTTACATACAATTTTATACCTCTAGTATAATGGTTCCCAAGTGGTGAAAAGGTATTCGTAGAAATATTCTAAAGGGTTCGCGAATATATTCCTCCTACTCCTACTTTAAAACAAATCGCTCAAAACTTCGTTTGGTTAGAGAAAGATTCTCAAGTACTAGGACCTCTCGCCACTCTTGCTTAACTTCTATGGTTCGTTGAAATATTCTAAAGGATTCGCGAATATATTCGTAGTAATAGAGGAACTTCCTCCTACTCCTACTTTAAAACAAATCGCTCAAAACCTCGTTTAGTTAGAGAAAGATTCTCAAGTACCAGGACTTTTCGCCACTAATGCTTAACTTCAAGCAAAAATAGTTCGCAGTAATATTCTAAAAGATTCGTGAATATATTCGTAATAATAGAAGAACTTTCCATTACTTCGAATCTCTTTGATCATTTTTAGTGATTAGCTCATACCTTAAGGCTCCAAAATATTGTACAGTTAAAATAGAAATTCTCAAGTACCGGTACTAATCTTGATTCTTAAATAACTTCAAAGATAACGATCTGCTCTGAGAAACGAAGTTTCTGCAGATTATGGAATTCAAATTAGTGTTGACGAAATATATCTATAAGAGATGCCTTTGCAGAAGTCTTATAACTTCTGCGATCGTATAATTATAGTTTGGTGGGGGACGATTAACTGTTTTGAAAACTGAGATCGTAATAGATCAATAATTCAATATCCAGCTTAACTTCTATTCAAACTATTTAAACTTCTAGTAACTATAAGTTTTAAAGTTTTATAGCTCTAGTAGTATTCTAAAGGGTTCGCGAATATATTCGTACTAATAGAGGAACTTCCTCTTACTTCTACTTTAGAACAAATCGCTGAAAATCTCGTGAATTTAGAAATATATTTTCAACTAACAGGACGTGTCGCCACTCCTGCTTAACTTCTATGGTTCGTAGAAATATTCTAAAGGATTCGCGAATATACTATTCCGAATCTTAGTAATACTCGTACTTTAGAACTAAACCACCAAAACGTTGTACAGTTAAAATAGATATTCTCAAGTACCGGGATTTATCACTACTCTTGCTTAATTTCTAGCAAGAAAATAATCTGAACTAAGAAACGAAGATCATTACGGCGATGGAATACTATCAAGTTCTATTGAGATGGGGGACGATTTCATGTTTTGGAAAAGCAGAGTAATTATTGAGATTGTAATAGAGCAATAAATTCAATGTCTACAGTATAAAATCCTGCTTAACTCCTAGTAAATAAACGATCTGGACTTAGAAACGAAGATCCTCCCGGCGATAGAATAAAACATTATGTCAAAAAACAGTCCTTTTGCATAAGTCTTCTGAATTCTGCGATCACAGGATGCTGTATGTTTTCTTGATGAAAGACCCTCATCTTGCTGTATTGCAATGTCGGGGTAATGAGTTGCTACCAGTACCTCTAGTCTGCTGGGACTATAAACTGGTGATGTCATTTCACTCCTCGGCTAGTCCTTGGAATGATTTGACATGAGGTCTAACCAGAGAACCACATAATCTGGTACTACGGGTGGCCAGTTGCCGGCAGTTGGTTGAGGTTCCTTCGGGACTCACGTAGTGGCTGTGGTTTAAACACAAATTCGCGGAAAGAGCAAGTTGCGTTTAAAAGACTATAATGAAAACTATATTTCGGGATAAGTTTGGTGCTGTTGCCGATTGACAACAGATAACACTCCTCTGTGGGACTAAGCGTTGGAAATGAGTTGCTGTTAATTGTATATAATACCGGATGAATGTAGGGGTATACGGAACTTACTCGCCCGTATACCTAGAGTGAGTCTGTCGTATGTTGTTTTCTTAAGAGTGTGTCGGATAAATGAGAAGTGTGCAGGTTTGAATGGTGATCGATAAAATGTATCTTATACAAGTGATACCATTGAATTTTCCTTCCTTGCCCAGATATGTTCAGAGTAATCCCAGTTCATACCAGAATTACCACACCGTGAATAAGAACGAAGTCTCGCCTTATTTGATAAATTGGTACTTCGGTCTACCGGTTACGTATCTAGGTGCTGTTGCCGACTCTACAGAGCACATTCTATGTGCGTGGTTGTAAACGGAAGTGATGTTTATGCAACTCGGATGGTAAGCAACGGAGCAGCAATGGTCAGAGATTAGATAGCTCAAGTACTTGAACAAAGTGCACGTATACTGGACCGGACATTCCATATACGTAAATTGCCACCTGCGTGTAAGAAGCACAATGGGGCAGTGGTAAGTCGATACAAAAGCTCACCCAGTGGTTGAAAAAGACCACCGTGAAATAGGCCAACACGGCAGGTGTTCACATAAAGCACTCGGCATTAACTTGTATGATTACGGTTTTGGAGGAACAATCCCCAGACTTGGAAAAGAGAAGCTGATCTTCTGAATTATGCATGGATCGTTTTTGGGAAATTCTTATCTGACATGAAAAATATAACCTGTTGATATCAAATATTGTACATTTTTTTAAAATATAAACTTAGCATAAGGGTGCATAAGGCAAAATAAATACATTGGGAACTCATGCTTTTGTGGAGACATTAATATACATATCTATATACTTACATATGAATGAGCATATATTATGTATATTCATTTAGTTAACGATTTAACATTTGTATATTTCTATGAATTGAAAAGATGGATGTCTGGACATTATGCCACATGTATGCATTTATGTACAGAGTGATAAATAATCGTTGGAACAAGTTAAAGTGGTATGAAAGTATTCAAATAATCCTATTTATTTAGGAAACGAAAATTGCTATTGTAGATAGCAATTGCGGACATTGTTTGCATGCATGCAACATTGCCAATGACCTAGAATTATGTGGAAATAAGGTAGATCAGATATCATGTATGACATCTTGCATATGGCACTAAGAAGAATACAAACCACTAACCATTTGACAAAGAAATTAATGGGATAGGTTTAGTTGAAGCTTGTTACGTGGCATTATGAGAATACATGTAGGTTTAATCATACAAGAATCGGGGTTTCATTTGTGTCGTTAGCTTATTATATCCAAGTAATGGCTACTTAACATGTTCTTGTACAGCAATACTTAGGTTCCATTTCATTAAATCTAATTTATTCAGAGTGTTTTTATGATCCTGCAAAAATCTAGATCCTCATTTACAGAATAACTCATTGTGGTCCTTATCTGAAAGTGGATCATTGCCAAAACTATATGTAAAGTTTCTGATGCCCCACATTAAGATCATTCTTGATCCAGATATAAACAATTGAGGACATTTAACTTCATAGTAGTGAGTACTCAGAAGTCTCACCATCGTCTCCTTCATTTTGGTTAGTGTCGGAACTTATTGTCATTCCACAAAGTACATCATGACCATGTGAACTACTTTTCATTTTATTAAACCTGATCTGTTCAAATATCTTTCTAATTGCAGATTATTAGTTCTCTTACAAATTTAGGCCTTATCGACCGGTGATATAATATTAGCCCTTCACAAATTACAGCATCCTGTTATGTTTGGAGCATATTTTTCTCACTACCTCCCGTTTCCCATCAAGTACTAGACAAACATTATTAAGTCACAGGTTCCAATAAGACATATCTTTGTGTGTTAGTTTGAATAACTTGTGATCGATCGTGTAAGAGGTTGTACCACAGAGACGAAAGTCTCTACATGCGAAGAAGGCCTACAGATCACAGTAGTACTTCCCTCTGAAGGCACAGAATACATCTTTTTAGAGTCTCTGTTCAAACTGTAGAGCAGCTTTTAAAATCGGAACCAAAACATTTCTCAACCGCCGATTTTAGTTTAAGTTGACTTGACAGAAGCCTTTAGTTCAATCTGTGAATCGGATCCTTAACAAGGCACCAACTATACAATGTTAGATCCTAATTTTAAATCCCCATTAGTCTTCGTTCGTTTCACTTATTCCCTGTCACATTTGCTTATAAGTTATCTATCTATAGCCAGTGATTGAATATAGTTTATAAATGGCAAATTCAAACGAAACGTTGTAGTAGCAGTGTGTAGTACATTAAAGTTGAGTGTTAAAAATGATGTCCCCATAATAAGTTGAGTCATTACTGTAACATGAACAATTTATATTATAACATTTTTATTTAGTTGTTGGCTTTTTTTTCGCGCCTTATACCTCGTATTTTTTTTTGCAGTTTATAAGTTGTATACAAATTTTAGCATTATTGATTGATTTTCTTTACAACTAATGTGGGTGTTTAATAAATTGGAAATATGTAAAGTAAATGAGGATGAACTGGAACCACCCCTGGTGCAAACATATAAGATAGGTGAAATAGAAAAACAAATTAGACTAGTTGTAAGCTAATTCATACATGTTTTTTTTTTCTTTAAAGCAGATTTGTTAAGTAGATGTAAGCGCATATATGCCAATCAATAAAACTGGCACTTATCGTTAGTATTGAAAGTGTTGAGGTGTAATTTTAATTCATTAATTATGTTGTTGTGCTGCTTTGTAGTTAAAATCCATGACAATACAATAAAAAATGATTTAGAAGATTGAAGGCAGAAAGAAAGATATAAATATGGTTGATTTAGATAACATCTTTGTTATATTGAGGAAGTTGTTTCTTCGAAGTAAAGGAAATAAAATAATATTCAAGGGATGATCTCTACTCATGCAGTGTTTTGTGTTGGAAATATAGGGAGGGAGGGATCATATAGGGATTAATGTTTGTGGAAATTCGATTTAGACATGTATATTTATGGCTAAAATGTTTCTCTGAAATGCATTGTGAAATGCTCTGGCCAATCGATCATAAATAGATGTGTTCTAAAACTGTATCGGGATCGAGTTCCTAATTTCAGAGGAACACATTCCGTTGTAATATCGACAGAACACTGAAACAGTGACGGTACTCCAAAGAATCAACAGAGTTGGACAATCTATTGTCTCCGATAAGTACCTTCGACCTCTTTTCGAGTAGTCAATAAATAGACCTTAAAGCACCGGCCCATACATAAGAGTTGTATTCCATTTTTGTTAGGATATAAGTGATTTAAATAGTATAAGAAGGTCAGATGGGTTGTTGTATTTTTTTTACACCGATTAAGGAAATACTTCAATTCCTGTATATTTACATCTCAATATTTACATCTTCCTTAAATAAAGATGAAGCAATATGATCTTTCTGGCGCTTATACGTTAAAAATTTAACATTGAGTCTAACGAGCATTGAAATGAACTCTGTTCGCACGACCCCATTCTGAGATTGTTATTAGGTCTCAATTAAGCGAAACATTCATATTTTGCCTCATTGCCCTTTTCTCAAAACGTCTTGGTCTATGATTGAATGAATAGGAATAGTAGAGGTTACTTACGCCGAATTGGTAAATGGAATGACATCATTTTTCCTACAAGACTTCAAAGTATTGAGGTTAACCATACTTTCGTTAACTCTGGATTGCACAGATTGCTATTGGGCGATTATTTTCAGGGTTTCTAGCCTCCCCCTTTTTTGGGATTGGCGTTACTTTAGAAATATTTTAGAATGCAGGAAATTTTCCGGCATGGTACAGAATACTTAAAAGATATTAGCTAATGGACGAGGTAGCGTCGACTTCAAGACCGGGAAGTGGTTGATTCGTAAAATACTTGCAAATAGTCCATCTAAAAGGCCAGCTTTATCAACGTGAATGTTTGGTCATTCCTAAAAAGAGCCGGAATTACAGAACTAGCATTATCCTTTAGCCTTTTGACGAATGACCGAACGGTTTAACTGACCTGGGGAGAAGTAAGAACTTTAGCACGAGTACGCTACTAATTATATATATATATATCTATCTATCTATCTATCTATCTATCTATCTATCTATCTATCTATCTATCTATCTATCTATCTATCTATCTATCTATCTATCTATCTATGTATCTATCTATCTATCTATCTATCTATCTATCTATCTATCTATCTATCTATCTATCTATCTATCTATCTATCTATCTATCTATCTATCTATCTATCTATCTATCTATCTATCTATCTATCTATCTATCTATCTATCTATCTATCTATCTATCTATCTATCTATCTATCTATCTATCTATCTATCTATCTATCTATCTATCTATCTATGTATCTATCTATTATCTATCTATCTATCTATCTATCTATCTATCTATCTATCTATCTATCTATCTATCTATCTATCTATCTATCTATCTATCTATCTATCTATCTATCTATCTATCTATCTATCTATCTATCTATCTATCTATCTATCTATCTATCTATCTATCTATCTATCTATCTATCTATCTTATCTATCTATCTATCTATCTATCTATCTATCTATCTATCTTGATCATTAGATTCTATGAGTGAGAATTTATTCAACTCCGTTCCTATACATTACAACCTTCTTAACCTAAAAAGATTACCGTTATTTGATTCCCAATAAGTATTTCACTACAACCTCGCGGTGGTTTTTATTAGATTTTATTCTAGACATTCGGATTTTATTAAGTTCAAGGTCATTTAATGTTTAACTATAATAAATATTATTCAATATTTACTTTCAATTTACCTTAAAAATAGACCGTCAACAACTATATAAATTTATTTAACTTCCACTTAAGACTCTATTAGTAGAGACTAGGTAATTTAATATGCATGCGTCAGAAGAAAAAAAAAAAATACTCTTGGAGATTGTTAGTTTTTAATGTTTAATTTTTTACTTGTGCTATAAAAAAATTATTGGCAATTTACCTGATTTTTTTGTTTTGTTTTATTTAAAGTCATACAAAAATCTACATGATTGATGGTATAATTGCAATTATAAACATAACATTAATTTTGAAATATTTTACGTTTTTTCCTATAAAATGAAAATTATGTATGAGTTTTTCAGAGATCTTCCTTTCTTTTTGTAAATAATGTCTTGGGTAAATCTTTATAATTAGGAAGGTTGTTTTTCATTTATTAGTGTTGTAAAAAAAATATTTATATATATTTTTAAAGATTAAACTTTGTTTGGAAATTGTAAAGGAAATTATAATATGTTTTTAATTATGCATATTTATAAATTATGTATTTGATTTAAAGAGATAATTAAGAAAATATTTAACATACGAAATTACGATCGAAGACGATCTTCAAACTAAAATTATATGATTTAAACCAAGAAATAAAACATTAGTCATTTTTGTTTTAAAGAAAATATTTTTTTTTCAATCAATCATAATTTAAAACAACTTATAATCTATTTAAGAATTGTAATAAAAATCCCCCGTTAGATTCATATGTGCTGCAATTAGTTTATTGTGTCAACAAAAATATTATCAAATCAACAAATTCATTAAAATAAATTAAAACTGGAGCGTGTTCATTAAACCTCAATTAATAACTCTTTAGAAAACAGATACGACATTGACTTTGAAAATCTTAAATCATCGAAATTTGTTTTCTTAAATAGTCTGTATTTCGTAAATTTCTTATTCTCAAGAGTTAAATAAACAATAGATTAAAGTTGTATATACAACGCAGTTCAAGTGCGTTGTACTGATAAGAGGAATTTCTAGTATCAGGCGTGGAAGTTTGAAAGTTATGAAATAGTATTGAAACTAAAGTTAGAGAGTACTTTTTTAGGAGAGAAAAGTACTAAAATATAATTACAATAGCTCGAGATATTGCATCAGTAAAATACAGTAATTTTATTTAATAAGTAATCACTTGGTTGTCTCTCATTCATATGATATGGCTCCTTTGCTACTCTACAATCGTTCTAATGTAGAGAAAAGATAATCGTTACTTAAGTGTCCTAAAGTAATCTGAAGGGTACTTGAAACTTGTACTTGACCCATGTCATATAATATACATATGTATCTGGATTATAAATTAGTCTGCTGGTCTGGATTGTAGATTAATCTATAGTCTGGACTATAGATTAGAATTTAATTTGGACAATTAATTAGTCTATACTCTGGACTATAGTATAGTCTGGACTATAGTATAGTCTGGATCCAGACTGTAGACTAATCTATAGTCCAGACTATAGACAGTCTGGACTATAGATTAGTCTATAGTCTGGACTATAGATTAGTCTATAGTCTGGACTATAGATTAGTCTATAGTCTGGACTATAGATTAGTCTATAGTCTGGACTTTAGATTAGTATATAGTCTGCTCTATAGATTAGTCTATAGCCTGGAATATATATTAGTCTATAGTCTGGTCTATAGATTAGTCTACAGTCTAGACTATAGATTAGTCTATAGTCTGGACTATAGATTAGTCTATAGTTTGGACTATAGATTAGTTTATAATCCGGACTATAGATTACTCTTTTACTCTAGATTAGTCTATAGTTTGGACTATAGAGTTAGATATTGTCCTGACTATAGACTAATCTATAGTCCTGACTAAAGACTAATCTATAGTCCTGACTATAGACTAATCTATAGTCCAGACTATAGACTAATCTATAGTCTGGACTATAGATTAGTCTATAGTTTGGACCATAGATTAGTCTATTGTCTAGAATATAAATTAGTCTATAGTTTGGACTAAAGATTAGTCTATAGTTTGTACTATAGATTATTCTATAGTCTGGACTATAGCTTAGTCTATACTCTGGACTATAGAATAGTCTATATTCTGGGCTATATATTAGTCCGTAGTCTGAACTATTAATTAGTCTATACTTTGAACTATGGATTAATCTATAGTCTGGGCTTTAGATTAGTCTATTGTCTGGACTATAGATTAGTCTATAGTTTGAACTATAGATTACTTCTTACTCTGGACTATATATTAGTCTCTAGTATGGACTATAGGTTAGACTATAGTCTGCTTATAGATTAGTCTAAAGTCTGGACTATAAATAAGTCCATAGTCTCGACTATAAATTAGTCCATAGAGTTAGTTCTATAATTGACCCGATATTATGAAAAAAGTGAAATCGGAATTAGTTAAAAACATGAATAATACCTTAAGAATGATAAGTCTTGTAATAGGCTGGGTTACAAATTTAGAAAAAGTACTTTAAAACCACTAAATTGTCCATCCCTGTTATGAAAATAACAATAGCAACAATAATATAATAAAATAGTTTAAAACAAATCTTTATTTTTTTCTTAAACAAAATCAGCGGATGTAGTTGTAGTTGGTTCAGCGCGAAAAAAAAGATACAAAATATTTATATATTTCAAATACTTGAGTTAAACAACAAAAACACAAACTAAAATATTCGTAGTTATAAATTTTATTTCACAAAAATAGAATTTCTTACAACAATAACAATTTGGTAATTAAAGGCACGTGTGGTTTTGTCAAAAACTAAATTCTAAACAATAACAGACTATGGAGCAAAAGAAGAAAATATAAACAAAAGCCTAAATAATTTTATAAATTTGTTGTGTTCATGACTTTGATAGAATTGTAGTAAATAAATGTTAAAGATCACGAAAAATAGTATTGAGTAAATATTATATTGCAGTAGAAGAGTAAGAATTCCTTTTGTCACACTATTTTGTTCGATTTTCCAATAAAATTTTAATGTTATACAAATAATTGTTTAATATGAAAATGTCACACAGGTGTTATCGTAAAATTAAAGGTCATTTTATTAAAACGAATTGAAAAAATCAATTTATTGTGGTCTTAAGATATATAACAAATAAAGTTTGTTAAAAGCTTGAAGCAGCTTTAAGCTTACACAGAATGTTAGAGTAAAGTAAAGGACATTTTACTTTTAAAGAGTTCCCAGGTCACAATTTCCTTTATATCCTTCAATTGACATTAACAAGTCCTTCAACTTTTCTCTTTAAATGTCCCTCCCCTTTTACAATACAAATTAGTTTTATTACCTTTAAAACTCTTAAAATTTTCAACATTTTCCTATTAGACTACCGGTTTTGCATTTTAATTTTTCATCAGCTTGCTTTCCTAATTTGTATCAATATCTATTTTTGTTTTGCGTCATGCCAAAAATGAATTAATTTTATAATAAATATTCATTTTTTACGTTTTTCGTATTTACATCACTTTTTTTTTTTTGCTAAAGTAATGCCACACATTAAATAATGTCTTTGGATCATGACATTTCCCATGACAATGAGATCAAAAGTGATTTTTCCCTCCTTAAAATACATTTTTATAAATATGTACGTTTATTTAATTGAAAGAGAGAAGAAAATATTAGATAAAAAACACTGTATATTTTCAAATAATCAGACAGACGAAACCAATAGATTGGCAGACAGACATACGGACAGAGAGACGTACAAATAACACTTTATGGGTGGCTTAAGGGTTTAATAAATGAATAAAACGTAATATTACAAAGATAAAATAAAAACAAAAGAAAACAACAAATGCAATATTGGAAGAAAAAGACGACCGAATAATGTGGTTTGCAAACGGAAGATTTAAAAATTATGTTTCTACATCAAGTTCCTCTTCAAGCGGCAGTGAGAGGTCTTTTGAAACCTTCAGAGACTGGACTATAGATAAGTCGGTAGATTAGTCTTTAGATTAATCTGAACTATGAAAACTCTACAGTCTGGTCTAGAGAATAATCCACAGTCTGGTCTATAGAATAATCTAAAGTCTGGACTGTAGAATATAGACTGGACTATAGAATTGTCTATAGCCTGGACTATAGAATAGTCTATAGTCTGGACTTCAGAATAATCCATATTCTGGACTATAGAATAGTCTATAGCCTGGACTATAGAATAGTCTAAAGTCTGGACTATAGAATAGTCTAAAGTCTGGACTACATATAGAAAATAGTCTGGACTATAGTATAGTCTATAGTGTGGACTATAGAATAGTCTATAGTCTGGATTATAGAATATACTATAGTCTGGACTATAAAATACACTATAGTCTGGACTATAGAATAGACTATAGTCTGCACTATAGAATAGACTATAGTCTGCACTATAGAATAGACTATAGTCTGCACTATAGAATAGACTATAGTCTGCACTATAGAATAGACTATAGTCTGCACTATAGAATAGATTATAGTCTATTCTATAGAATAGACTACAGTCTGGACTATAGAATAGACTACAGCCTGGACTATAGAATAGACTATAGTCTGGACTATAGAATATACTATAGTCTGGACTATAGAATATACTATAGTCTGGACTATAGAATAGACTATAGTCTGGACTATAGAATATACTATAGTCTGGACTATAGAATATACTATAGTCTGGACTATAGAATAGACTATAGTCTGGACTATAGAATAGACTATAGTCTGGACTATAGAATAGACTATAGTCTGGACTATAGAATAGACTATAGTCTGGACTATAGAATAGACTATAGTGTGGACTATAGTATAGTCTATAGTGTGGACTATAGAATAGTCTATAGTCTGGATTATAGAATATGCTATAGTCTGGACTATAGAATAGACTATAGTCTGGACTATAGAATAGACTATAGTCTGCACTATAGAATAGACTATAGTCTGCACTATAGAATAGACTATAGTCTGCACTATAGAATAGACTATAGTCTGCACTATAGAATAGACTATAGTCTGCACTATAGAATAGATTATAGTCTATTCTATAGAATAGACTACAGTCTGGACTATAGAATAGACTACAGCCTGGACTATAGAATAGACTATAGTCTGGACTATAGAATATACTATAGTCTGGACTATAGAATATACTATAGTCTGGACTATAGAATAGACTATAGTCTGGACTATAGAATATACTATAGTCTGGACTATAGAATATACTATAGTCTGGACTATAGAATAGACTATAGTCTGGACTATAGAATAGACTATAGTCTGGACTATAGAATAGACTATAGTCTGGACTATAGAATAGACTATAGTCTGGACTATAGAATAGACTATAGTCTGGACTATAGAATAGATTACAGTCTGCACTATAGAATAGACTATAGTCTGGACTATAGAATAGACTATTGTCTGGACTATAGAATAGACTATTGTCTGGACTATAGAATAGACTATAGTCTGGACTATAGAATAGACTATAGTCTGGACTATAGAATAGACTATAGTCTGGACTATAGAATATACTATAGTCTGGACTATGGAATAGACTATAGTCTGGACTATAGAATAGACTATAGTCTGGACTATAGAATAGACTATAGTCCGGACTATAGAATAGACTATAGTCTGGACTATAGAATAGACTATAGAATAGACTATGGTCTGGACAATAGAATTGACTATAGTCTGGACTGTAGAATAGACTATAGCCTGGACTATAGAATAGACTATAGTCTGGACTATAGAATAGACTATAGTCTGGACTACAGAATAGACTATAATCTGGACTACAGAATAGACTATAGCCTGGACTATAGAATAGACTATAGTCTGGACTATAGAATAGACTATAGTTTCGACTATAGAATAGACTATAGTCTGGACTTTAGAATATAATATAGTCTGGACTATACAATAGACTATAGTCTGGACTATAGAATAGTCTATAGGAATACAGAAAAATCTGGACTTTAGAATAATCTATGGTCTTGACTATATAGAAATCTATAATCTGGATTATAGATATACATATATGTTTAACCGAATTCGTCAGTAATAATTCGTACCGAATCCAAAAAAAATCGGTAAAACCCAAAATAAAAAATATATCTGTTGATACAAAGAAAAATTGCATGTTTTTCATATTTTTTTGTTGTTTTGTAAAATCTCTTTAAGATTTAAATTCAATAAATAATTGAAATTTATGTTAAATTTGTATAATTTTGTAGCTGTTATTTTGTAGTTGTTGCCATTTTGCGCAATAACCCAAAGCAAATGCAAAATGAGCCAAGAAATGTTCAAAAAAAAAAAAAAAAAAAAAAAACTAACAAACTGCAACAATATTAGCACATCATTGGTGTGGGTCAGGTTTATGTTTAGATACTACCACGGGGATCACTAAAGCAGTATATAGTGTTATGATTATATGAGATCAACCTACGCCACCTTTACTAAAGCGTGTGATTTTTATTAGACTTTTTTACTTTCCAATTTTCTATGCTGGCAAGGTGGCGCGGTTTATAATATAAATATTTCTTTTTTTTTCTCAATTTTTTTTTGATATTTAGTTTTTCGTTTTAAAATTCATTGTTAAAAAGAAAATAGTTAGACAGTTGTTGTTGTTGCTGTTGTCGCTGGCTTGAACACAATGAATATAAAAATTTTGTTGTTTAAAAAGCGAAACCGCCGCCGCCGCTGTTGCTGCTGACACACCAACGCACTTTTCTTAAAGGCAGATCCTTGGAAAAACATTTTTCATTGAGTGAAATTGTATTGAAAATAATTATGTTGTGTTTTGACATGGCCTTTATGTAGGTTGAAAATAAATACAACAACTACACTGATGACGACTGACACTAGCGCACGGACTGGCGCTGTAGGATTGTTTATGACAATTATGCCTTCTGGTTAAATCTCCCAACTTACAACAACTGCCAACTAATAATAGTTGATTCGCTCTCCAACAAACTCCAACGTATTTATCCAATAATTTATTAGTTGGCAAAATTATGCAAACAATGTTTAACAATATTGCTCGCAAATAAATACAAAATACATATATTCAAGAAAAAATACAAAAAAAACTAAACATATCCATTGAATATAAAAATCAATTATTTTGTCGCAAACTTAAGCATCAATGATTTTTCAAAAGGAGAAAGGAAAATCTAGTTATAAATTATATGTTTTTTTTTTAATAGAAATATGAACTAGTTGTTAGAAGATTTGTGAAATGTGAAATAAACCTAAAAGTTGGGAGGGATTTAGTTGATTTAATAAAAATTTTTATAACGTTTTTATTTGGTTTGATAAGAATTTTATGAAATTTTGGGATTATTTTGATGCTATACAAAGAAAAAAACGCCTTCTAATTGACTGTGTGGATGGCGTCTATGTCAGTAAATAATATATTATTCTTAGAAATAATCAGATTATCACTCACCAGACTGTAGGCGCGTTGTCCTGATGATATTATAATCCTTAGTCTAGCTAGGCTATATACTCTAGTTAGATCCATACTCTGGCAAGACTCTAGTCTTTTATATGATTAGACTTTATTCTCTACTCTGGTCATACTATAGTCTTTACTTTCGCTAGATTGCAGTCTATATTGTGCCCAAATTATAGTCTTCATACTGGGATGACTACAGTTTTAACTCTGGCAAGACTAGAGCCTTTACTTTGCTCAGACTGTAGTCTTTCCTTTGGGGAGACTATTGCATTTACTATGGCCAGACTATAGTCTTTACTCTAGCTAGACTATAGTCTTTACTCTGGCCTGACTAAAGTCTTTACTTTGGAGAGACTTTATTTTGGCCTAATAATAGTCCTTAATAGAAAGAGGATATAGTCTTTATACTGGAAGGACTATAGTATAGCAAGAGTAAAGCCTATAGTCTGTCTGTTCACTCTGGCATGACTATAGTCTCTTTATGCAGAGTGGATTACAAACTATTATCTGGCCTGATTATAGCCTTTACTTTGGAGAGACCATAGCCTCTGCTCTAATCAGACAATAGTCTCTACTCTCTGGCCAGATTATAGTCATTACGCCGTCTAGGCTATAGTCTTTACCATGTCTAGACTATAATATTTACATCGACCAGAAAATACCCTTAACTTTGTGGTGACTATTTTCTTTACCATGATCAGACTATATATTGTTTTTACTGTAGCCAGATTATAGTTTTTACACTTTACAAAAATAGTCATTTCATTGACCAGAATATAGTCCTTACTTTGTAGGGACCATTGTCATTACTACGGCTAGACTATAATCTTTACATTACCAGACTATATTCTTCACTATGGCAAAGTTATAGGCTACCCTCTAACCGGACTATATTCTCGACTCTAATCAAACTGTACTTTCTAATATGGCTAGACTATACTCTCTACTTTGGTCAGATTATAGTCTGTGCTCTAGTCAGACTATAGCTGATGTTAGAGTGCCTGCTACAAGCAATGCGAAACAATAGATGACTAATTATTAAAATGATGAAATATTGAAAAAAAGAATCGTTAAACTTTTGGACTTGATTAACAAATGCCTAATGGTGACCAAGTTCACAATATTAATCGGGTGCATAATGATAAAATTTATTTTGTTGATAAAAATTTTTCTAAAATCGCACTTTTGTTAATGAACTTTATACTATTTGTTCAGTACATCGCATTTTATGTATTTTTGTAGCATTAAATTGTGAATAATAAAATATTATTTAAAAATTTTTAATAACAGGTATTTAACCTCTTAAATCATTCAAAATTCAAATGAAAATTTGAATTTGAAATGTTGGATATTATAGTATATTATCATATGCGTGATAATCACGCTGAATGCAAGTTATTTCGTCACGATAACTAGAAATGATTAAAATTTATAAAAATACTTAACACATTAAAATCCTAAGAAATATTTTAAAGAATTTCTGTTTAATTTCTAAACAAATAACAAATATTTAACTATAAAATCACTGCTATTATAATTTGCCAAGTAATTAAAAAATGTTATTTTTATAGTATCACAGCTTAGTATAGCAATCGTCAGCATGTTATCGCTAAAATGAAATGACTATCATCATGCTTAAACAACTAATCTATCTCACAGTTGGTCATAAACTTACCCATTTGCCATATCAGCATTGTCATCTTGTACGTGTTGCTGTATTATTGTACCCCTTTCAGCTGTCTCTTCCACGTCAGGCACTTGTTGTGGTGAATTTTGTTCAATTGGCTCCTCAATTGATGAATGAATTTCATTATTTGCTTTAACATTTACGGAATCTATATCAATTGTATTGAATAGATTTTTATTTTCTACACTATTACTATTATCATTATTATTATTAACATCGTCATCATCATTTAAAACACTATCACTAGACTTTTTGTTTATTTCATCATCATTTGTTTCCGAATGTTTAAAACTATTTTCTTCAGCTGGTGAAGATACTATGTTTACTTCTACCGGTGAGGGTTCAGAAGTTATAGGGATATCAATGTTATCACGTTTTAATGTGGTGGTTTGTTGTTCTAATATTAATTTTTTCACCTTTTTATAATTGGGTAAAATTTTATCATTTTTGTCCACATTTAGAGAATTTTTATCATGTTTTATTTCAACACCTGCTGCATTTTGCTGGCCGGTTTCTTCATATATTGACGTTTTTGCAGAGGCTTCTGCTGATGACGTTTCCAAATTTAGAGGGGTAGGATTGTGGATATTGGACGGCCCGGAGGCGTCATTTAGGTGTTTTGTTACATATTTTGCATTCTCGGAGGCAACAACATAAAACAGGAAGCAACTGCAAAACAAGAAATACATAGTAAAATATACCAACAACAACAGAATATATTGGCAATTAATGAAAGAGTTTAATGAAGAGAAAGAGAGAAATAGACTAAAAAACACAGAGATGGAAAATTACATTTTTATATTGTGACAAATATAGCAAATGAACCGACTTTTTGCTATTCTGTCGGCTAGTCCTAAAAAGTCAAAATTTTTACAAAATGAATTTTTGGTTTGGTAATAAATATAGCAAGCTTTGGTTCTATTAAGCGATTTTTTGCTCAAAAGTCAAAGTCTGCTGCTTTTCCTGTTAGAAAAAATTCAGTAATCGAAATAAGTCGATAAATATCCTTTTCATAAATTGCTAAAGTCAGAATGTCGACTTTTTGTTTCAACTTAGTTAACATAGAGTTTTATATGTTGTCTTTTGCAATATTTAGAAGAAAAAAGTCAACATTAGAAAAACCGGAAAAAAGTTCCAAAAGTCGGAAAAAAACCGAAATAAATTTAAAAAAGTCGGAAAGGACAAAAAAAGTTTAAAAAATTATAAAAAGTCGAAAAAATAAAACAGCAAATAAAAATCTTATCGAATCGAAAAAATCGTCTAAATTTCGAAGAGAATGGAAGAAAAATCGAATTTTCAAAAATCACAAAGTAGAAAAGTTGACCTATTCTTTCAACCATACAATACTAGTAAAAATTCGAAAAAAGTACATAACTAACACAATTCCATCCCTGTGCACCAACAACATTATTTTTGCATAGTCTGCTTTTTTGTTGTTGTTCTTTTTCTTCCAAATTTTCTTCATTATCATCATCGTAGACAATTACCTCGAAATTAATGTTATAAACAGCAAACTCCAATGAGTCAAATGTAAATTTAAACGCATTTTATTTCAAGAAAAAAACTATAAACTTTGCACACTCTATTAAACCGACAACATTTACTAATTAAATATTTTTATTTTTGCAATTATTTTTTTTTTCTTTCAGCTCATTGCAAATTTTTTTCTCATACACTTTTTGGCACTTTTTTTTACTCTCTCACTCTTGTTGGCATTTCTGCTTTCACTTCATATTTCTTTTCTTGTATTACGAATGGAAAAATCACTTATTTTCTTTGTTATTTTTTACATTTCTTTAGGCACATTAATTGATTTGGTTAAAGCAAAATATTTTAAATACTATTTCTTAAGATTTTTTATATTATTTTCGATTTTTTTTTGTAGCAATTTATGTGTGGAGTAATATGAACGTGTTAGATTTCCTCGGTCGCGCAAAAACAACTAAATGAAAGAAAAAAAATTCTCTAAAAAAATATAAATGTCAAAAATTCTGACAATTACAGAGAGTAAACTGACGTGTATTTTAAATGGTAAACAAAAATACAAGAAAGCAAACAGTGTTGATAAGCGTATGTCTTGAATGGTGGAAAATAAGTGAAAAGAAAACGGAAAAAATCTATTTTTTATGTAAATAATAAATTTTTTTTCATATAAACAATTAAGATACAAATTTTTAAAATATTTAGTTACATAAGAAATAATGTTTAATTTTATTTAAAAAAAATATTTGTCAAAGTGCCGTATATTTTTTTCACTTTCCAGCACTATGAGTTGTGTTTCATAAGTATACAATTGGCGCTATACTGCTCACTAAACACATTCCCTTAAACAAAACAGTTGTTTTGCTTAGTTTTTTTTCGGAGTAATTTCGCAAATTTTCACAAATTTTTTAAAAATACGTTTAAAAGTAACGTTAACGCTATATAAGTTATGTCCGAGAAACGTAGCTTGATACATTGGTTTCGCAAAGGCTTGCGGGTGCATGATAATCCCGCTTTAAAGACAGTTTTTGACAAGGCTCAACAGCAGCCGGAAAAATATTGTGTGCGTCCAATATTTATACTAGATCCTGGTATAATAGAGTGGTTAAGGGTAGGAGCCAATCGCTGGCGTTTCCTGCAACAATCTCTGGAAGATTTACATCAACAGCTAACGGCTTTAAACTCCCGACTTTATGTTGTTAGAGGAAATCCTAAGAATGTCTTTCCTCGCCTTTTTGACGAATGGCAGACAGAGCTTTTGACATTTGAGGAAGATATAGAACCTTATAGTCTTAAACGCGATAAAGAAATTCAAGAATTGGCTATAAAACTTAAGGTAAAAGTGTCTACCTACTGTTCCCATACCGTGTACAATCCTCACGTAGTCATACAAAAGAATCAGGGCAAAGCTCCCTTAACATATCAGAAATTTTTGTCCCTGGTGGAAAAAATAAAAGTGCCTTTACCAGAGGATAAGCCAATAAAATTAAAATGTTCCTTGCCTGCAAAGGATTCCTGGGAGCTTGAAGATGAAAATTGTTATGAGGTGCCTACTTTAAAGGATTTAGTAAAGAAGCCTGAAGATTTAGGTCCTTTAAAGTTTCCTGGAGGTTTGGTATTTTAAACTTCTAAATAATAATTTTATTAAATCTGCTTTTCATTTACAGGCGAAACTGAGGCCTTAAAACGTTTAACCGCCTCTTTGGCTGATGAATCCTGGGTGGCTGCATTTGAGAAACCTAAAACTCACCCAAATTCCTTAGAGCCCAGCACTACGGTATTAAGTCCTTATTTAAAATTTGGCTGTTTAAGTTCTAGACTATTCTATCAGCAATTAAAGGAAATTCTAAAACGTCAACCTAAACATTCCAAACCACCCGTTTCTCTAATGGGCCAGTTAATGTGGCGTGAATTTTACTACACTGCTGCCGCGTATGAGCCAAATTTTGATCGTATGATGGGCAATTCCTTTTGTCTACAAATACCCTGGCAAACTAATGATAAACATTTGGAGGCTTGGTCTTATGCGCGCACTGGTTATCCCTTCATAGATGCCATTATGCGTCAATTGAGGCAAGAAGGTTGGATTCATCATTTAGCCCGACATGCTGTGGCCTGTTTTCTGACACGCGGTGATCTTTGGATCTCTTGGGAAGAGGGCCAAAAGGTATTCGAAGAACTTTTACTCGATCAAGATTGGGCTCTTAATGCCGGCAATTGGATGTGGCTTTCAGCTTCTGCTTTCTTTCATCAATATTTTCGAGTTTATAGCCCCGTGGCATTTGGCAAGAAAACTGATCCCACCGGTTCATACATACGTAAATATGTACCTGAGTTGGCTAAATATCCAGCCGGGGCAATTTATGAACCTTGGAAGGTTTCCCTGGCGGATCAGCGTAAATATGGTTGTGTTTTAGGTACTGACTATCCACATCGTATTGTTAATCATGATATTGTACACAAAGAAAATATCAAACGTATGACTGCAGCCTACAAAGTGAATCGAGAAGTTAAAACGGGCAAACAGGAAGATGATGAAAATAGTGAGGAGCTAGTGGGTAAAAGAAAATCTAATAAAACAAGCTCAAGTTCATCGGCGGCTAAGAAAAGAAAGAAAAATTAAGGTAAATATTTTATATTTCGAATATTACATATTTTTTTTATATATCAGGGCTAATGGGTCATATATAGTTAACAACGTTTTTTTTCAAATTTTTTAAAGTATTTTTCTTGTTCTTTTTGAGTATTTTTTATATTTATATTATTAATTGAATAATAATAATTTCGAGACGCTAGTATTTTTAAAGATGTTAAAATTTCACATCAAATATTTAATTATACGTTATTTTATTCCCGTGCTCGTCCGTGTTGCAAGTTTTTACAATAAGTCGTTCCCGAACTAAAATTTCAATGCATTTTGGTGTTATTTTGATTACTAACACCTGCAAAACATTGATATTTTAGTACGGGAACGACTTATTATAAAAACTTGCAATGCAGACCATTTATTTTAATTGTTTTTAATTTTTATAGAGTTTTATTAAAACTCGATTTTTTATGTTTAAATTTTAAAGTGTTTTTAGTGAAAAAGAAATACTATTGAGCTGTTTAGTTCATCCAGCATCCACATATTTTAAAACATCAATTCATTTTTGTTATCAATAAAAATATGTATATAAACCTAAGAAAAGTTGTTTTATTTCCACAAGTGATTTTAAGACACATGGATTTGACGCTGAAACCAATGGTTTTTGTTCATAATGTTATACTTGAAAGTTGTTCTAGGAATATATTCGTACGACCACAACGTTGATGAACTATGCGTGAATGGTAATCTCAAGGAAATACATCAATTCTAGACTGTGCAAAACCTGCAACTAATACCAGCGAAGTCGTCAACAACATTACCACCTGGACGAAGGAAAAATCTTTGGATCAGATTTGAGAGTCTATTTATATCCTCAGCTAAAGCCACAAATTGCGAAGTAAGGTCCTCAAAGCAGCAATTGGGTCCCTAGCCGGCAGCAATTTGAATAAAGATGGAGAAACCGTGTTGGCTACACATAAAACTATTCGCCGGTCAGTGATTAATTATAATGCTCCAAGGTGGTAATCTTCGCTCAGTAATATTCAGTGGAGAAACATTCAAAGCCGCCAAAACACTTTCCTAAGGATAGTCAAGAAACATAACATGTTGACTAAACAGTTTCTACTGGTATGTCACCGGAAGAGCTATCGCAACTTTATCATCACACATCGGAAAGGAAAACATAGTTCTGTGCAGGATCCCATAGATCAGTCCTCGAATACAGCAGATTCGAACAGTATTCATAGAAATTACTACTATTACGCGGTCGCAGGATACCGAATGAAAGTCGCTCCCGGTTACCTGGTTATTTCTTGATTTCTTGATTTCTTTTTTTTTTTTTTTTTGACTAGAAGATTATATGGCGGTGTACACAACACACAATTTGCCAGGTTATCCCACTAGCGTAGTTCAAAAACGCGAAATTAACAATCCCAGAAATTTATGAGATTTTGTAGAAACCGTTGGGTGTTAATAAACACCTACTTCCACAGAGTACTTCTGCAAAAGTGAGGGGTTGTGTTCTAAATAATTTGGAAAGAATTTATGATAATTTCATTATATGATTAAACTTAAGCGTACTTAAATCTAACTTAAAATTAAAAAACTATGAGGTTTACGACTACAAAAATGTAAAAAACAAGAATGTAATCTGATTTAAAATCAAAATTGAAAACAAACAAAAAAAAGAAAGATTTTTTCTTTTATTTAAAATAAAAATTCAAAGTTCAAAATAAGAATCAAAATTAAAATCAAAATTAAAATCAAAATTAAAATCAAAATTTAAATCAAAAATTAATATCAAAATAAAGTAATAAAAATAAAAAAAAAAAAACAAAAGTAGAAACAAAATTAAGATCAAATTCAATTTAATTCAAACACAAAACTACAATCTAAATTAAAGTAGTGTATCAATGTTACACTCTTTAATAAAATTAATTAAATCATGAAAATCCTCCTTTTGATAATTTTTGAGCAAATCAGAAAGACATATATACTTGTCAAAAACCTTATGCTTTCTACGAATGTCATAAAATCTTGCGCAGTAGAAAATGAGATGATTAGCATTCTCGACAACGTTACATGTGCCGCATAAGCTGGAGTCACTTACCCTTATAAGATTCAAAAATTTCTTGTCATACGCATGACCAGTTAGAAGACGATTAATAATCTTAACTTCACCAGGATCCAATGCAAATCCTCTATACCATGGCTTCAAGGAGATTGTCCGGTTAAAGGAAAAGTAAAAATTACCCTTGCTCTGAGAAATTTCAGAATAAGAGTGATTCCACTCATCCTGCAATTCATCACGAATCAATTTCAATGCCCACTTCACCGAGTAATCCACCTGAAGAGGAGCCCCACAATCAAGAGCCATCCTCGCTAGTTCATCAGCCCTTTCGTTAATGGGAATACCCATATGACTCGGCACCCAAATAAAATGAATAGCCCTCATACTAGAATCCGCAATAATCTGTATAATCTCCGAAACAATATAGTCCTCCCATTTACTATCCCTTAGAGAAATAATCGCATTCCTACTGTCCGTTAAAATAGCAACCCGTTCAAACCCATCTGTAGCCGCAGCAACTAAAGCCTCACGAATTGCAATCAGTTCAGCAGTCAGAGACGACAACCTCATATTACACCTAAACAAGAAAAAACGATCACTGTGTTCCAGAACAATAGCACATCCTACTGACGAATCAGAGAGGGAGCCATCCGTGGCCATAATCCTAAAGCCATTCTCCTTGTACTCCCTAAGAAGATGACCATAATACGCCCTAGTGCATTCCCTAGGAGCATTGTGCTTACAACCAAAAGGGTTGTCAAGCTTAAAAGTAACCTTTACAGATATACTGGATCTAACACATTTACCTAGCCTGTCAAAAATATGACTAAATTTAGAGAAGACAAATGAATAACTGTTATTCAGACCACGGTTCGTCGCAATCAATCTAAAAAGGGGCGGATTGTATACGAAAACTCGAAACAGCTCCTTGGCCGTTAAATATATAGCCCTCAAGTCCGGAGGGAGTTCACATGCCATAGCATAGATTATATGAACCGGTGTTGATGGTGTAAGACCAAGACATCTTCTAAGAGTCGAATTCTGAAAAGATCGAATCCTATTATCAATATAAGTTGGAGAATGAGCCGTGGTAGTCCTGGCATATTCAATTTTGCTCCTAATAAAACTCCTGTAAAATTTCAATGACACTTCAGGCATAAGACCACCCTTAATACTTGTCAGACATTTAAGCAGATTCACAGCAGAGTTACAATTCCCCAAGGCAAAATCATAATGCTCTTTAACTGATAAACTATTCTTTATCTTCCTTCCTAAAAAAGTCAAAGAAGACACTTGTTCAATTGTACATCCATTGACAGAGATCTGCACCGAGCGGCGACCTCCTTTTGCAAAGTATGCTACCTTTGTCTTACGAATATTAAAAGATAGATTGAGAGAGTGACAATCATTCCCAAATTCCAAAATCTTCCTAGACAAGTTCTCAACCGCGATTTCAAAGTCACGGTCAAAAGACAGTATCATAAAGTCGCCAGCAAACTGAAATACTAGGGTATTGTCATCCTCAATTCGATGGAGTGAGGCAGAATAAAGATTGAATAGAATAGGAGACAAACAACTACCCTGTGGAAGCCCATTAAATACTCTAATAGAACTTTTACCCAAGCAAAGATTTCTGTCCGATAAGAAATTAACAACCCAGTCAACAATATCAAGTGGAATACCATTCGCCACCATGATACCACATAGGGTGCCAACATTAACACAATCGTAAGCACTCGTTACATCTACCACACAGGCAACAACCTTGAAACCCTGGGATTTCAAAAGAGTAACTCTGAAGAGCAGCTCATTAATACAGATGGGTGCAGATAAATTTTTCCTATAAGCGAAAGATCTAATCGGGAGCAAACCATTTTCTTCTATAAAAGATGTAAGACGATTTTTAACTATCAGATTAATTGTCTTAAGAAAGACTGATATTAAGGCAATCGGGCGAAAATTTACACAGTTCTCCAAGTCCCTATTCTTTTTAGGAATAGGTACAATCTTTATACTCCTCCATGAGGACCTGATCTCACAATTGCAAAAATAGGCATTAAAAGCATGCACCAGGGCATCTCTGGATTGTGTCGATAGCGATTTCAAGATATCATAAGTAACACGATCACATCCGCCAGCCGATCTTGACCTTCTGCTGTCCAAAACATTATCCAATTCGAATCTAGTTAGAGGAGAAGAGGGACCAATCTGCATCCTAGAAAACTCAACCAGTGTGTTATCCGGAACCTGTGCCCTCAGATGCTCAAGATATGGTAAGTTATCACCTTCATCCCATAAATACCGTCGAGAATTTGTCGCATTCTTGACACTATTTACAAATCTCCAAGCACCACGTGTATTCGGCTGAGAGTTCAGCTCATCCAACCTACGATGAAAGGAGTCCGATTTAGCCTTCCTCACTGCATCCTTCCAATTCCGGAAAGCCGTAGAGGCTATATCCAGGGTCTCCGGTGTGGGGTATTTAGATGCCTTCTTTCTAGCCGCTACTTGCAACCGAAAAAGAGTAGATAATTCCGCATTCCACCAGTACTTAGGAGTATGATTACCGGAAACCCTATGAGTAGCAGAAGCAATACTGGACGAAAAAGTCTCCTCAATCACATCAAAATCAGAAGAAAGATCAATCCCAGATAAGTCCGACAATAATTTGCGCTTTGACAGAAAGGAAGTAGAGTTAGAGCTAGACATGTCAATTTCCATTATAATAGGAAAATGATGACTGCCATTCAGCCACATTGGGGTGGTTTTCCAGGAAATATCAAATTCACAATTTGAAAAGCTCAAATCTAGGACCGTTCCATTTGGATTATCAAGCTGACGAAGAAATGTAGATGAACCATCATTTAGACACGTGAAAACAGAGTCAGAAATTAACCTATGAACAAGGTTACCTCTAGGAGAATCGGAGTAATCTCCCCAATGAGTGGAGCGTGCATTGAAGTCACCAGCAATGATGACATTCGAAAATAAGCCAACAAAATCAAGTAGTCTCTGAAGTTCTGTAAAACAGACATTCAGAGGAAGACTGTTGGAACGATTTGGGGGGAGATAGACAGATACCAATACCAGATTGGTTCTAAGATTCAAGGTTCTCAGTATCAAAATATCCAGGTTAGTCCTAAAGGATACCCTAGAAACTCGTATACCTTTTCTGACAGCTATAGCACATCCACCATAACCATCATCCCTGAGTTTACAAAAAGTATCAAAATTCAAAAGTCTTCCCGAGGAGCTGGTATCATCAAAATTAAAAATTTCAGAGAAAAAGCATATATCAATAGAATTATTATTAATGTAAAACTCAATTGAGTTTTTGTTAGAAACTAAACTTTGCACATTGTACTGCAATAATTTCATTGCGTTAAACTGGTCAACGTAGTCTGAGATCGAGCATTGAGATCCCGATCAATATCCAAAAGTGCACTATCTACCTTCACCATAAAATCATCCAAAACTCTAACATACGAACTCTCGCATTTCTCAGAAAAATAAACCTTCATGACTCTCGTCATTTTAGAAATCAGCCTTTCAAACTGGGAAACTTTATCCAACTTCCGGTTAATTACCGGTATAGTCGGATCCGTGTTGACCGGTTGTAGTTGTGGAATGGGTTTATTCAGTTTAGGAGGAGGCCTAATCTTAACACCACGATTGAATTTTCTTCTCGACATTATCCTATTCACCTCACCATCCCTATCCAAAATATTTCCAACCAAGGGTTTCGTAACATTGTTACTAGCCAAAGGTGGGAAATTTTCTTCATATTCCTTAAAAACATCATATCCATTCACCGGAAAGGAATTTAGAACCTCCTTTCTCGATAGTCTCTTAAGCGTCATCACCTTCAGAATATCTATTTCCTGAGTCCATTTTGGACATTTAGATTTCTCACCAGAAGTATGATCCCTAGCACCACATAAAATGCACTTTGGGTCAGAACATGGTCCATCACATGGTCCTGTTCTACCACATTTAAGACAACGTTGCTTGGAATGACAGCCCCTTTCGGTGTGCCCAAGTCTACCACATTTCCTGCATTGGCGCAGCGGAGGATAGTAAACAGAAACCTCAACAAAAGCATGGTCCAAAATTACACTAGTAGGAATCTCACTGGAATTGAAATCAACCTTCACCGAAAACATCGGTAAACCAGATCCTCCTCCAGAGGGATCTCTACCACGAAAACGTTCAACAGATATAATAGGAACTGAAGAAATAATATTCTCCTTCATAAATTCATCAGTGTAAAAAAAGGGAATGCCCCTTATAACCCCATATGAATAAACAAAGGAGTTAGGAATAAATGCCCTATATCCAATGGACGAAAAATCATATAAAACAAAAAAGTTGGCTGCAGCAGCCGAGTCAAACTTAACTCTAAACAGAGTTTTCCCAATATGAGATATTAAGGAAATGCCCTCAAATTTCAAATCCTTTATACTCTCATAGAAGAAAAGTGAGTTACGCAAATTATCCTTCTTGCCTTTGGACCCCGACGTGTCACATAAGACAAGAAACTCACCAAAATGACCATCAGAATATAACATTGGTGGAGCTTTGTCAGACGACGCTACAGAAGTACCAGGGAGTTCCGAAGAGGACTCAACTGCAGGTGGATTACCCGACGTAATAGTCTCGCTTGAAATGTTGGGCAGCGAAACCGTCCTACCCTCCATACCAAGATCACCAACAATAGTCAAGGATGAATCTTCATCCTCAGAAGACATAGATTCCTGAGAGGACTCACCTGAATCCAGAAGATCACAAGCCGAAGATGCCTTCTTAATATTCGTATCCTCACTCACGTCATCACTCTTCCTCTTTAATGAGGAAGGCTGAAGGGTTGATTCCAGCTTATTCGCCTTTACAAATTCGTCAAATGTTGATCTCAGATCATCAGACGACGAGTGTGCTTTATCACCCATTTTCAAAGCAAAAAATTAAGTAGAAACTCTATACAATTATTCAAAAGGCAAGATTTTCAATTACTTTAATTTTCTATAACTTTATATTCTATAAAAATTAACGGTATTTCACATGGAAAAATTCCATACAATTTTTACGCTTAGCAACAGATTTATAAAGTTATTAATGTAAAAACACAACCGAACACTACAACGTTTGAAATGGAAGTGTTTCTTGATTTCTAATAAGAATACGAATTAAATAATGGGGTTACTACACGATGTCAAGAAGAATTCGAAAGTTCTTGATTTCGACTAAGAATACGAATGAAAATTTCATTCGTATTCATTATGAAATATATGTAAGAAGTCAACAAGAACTCGGAAGTAACTTATTTCGACTAAGAAGTATTCAAGGTTTCGTACAGTCGGCAATCTACAGAACAGGTATTGAATTATATTCGACCGTAACTTCGTTATTATGCTGATCGAGCGCCAATATCAGCTTTTCATAAAACTGTGACTTCTGAATCGGCTAATGAAGTCAGGAAGGATTCGAGAGGTAGAATATACTAAATATAATTTAATCGTTTGAAAGACACAAGAATACAAATGTAATATAATTAACTACGAGGAAGTCAAGAAGTATTCTTGACTTGAGTACAAATTTAATACATAGGTTAGACTACAAGAATTCAAGAAGAATTCGGGAGCTCTTGATCGCCACTTAAATACGAATGCAAAACTATATAAAACAAAGTTTAGACAAATTCGGCACACTTAATCTCGACAAATATATAGTAATCAGAAATATTATACGAAATCATAAAGAATTCGGGATCTCTACTAAGAATACGAATGTACGAATCGGCTAGACTGCCCGAAGTCAAGAAGTATTCTAGACTGAAATACAAAACGTTCGGATAGACAACAGGACGTCAGAAGAATTCGTCAGTTCTTAATCGCGATCGCAAATTATAACAATTAGCTAAACTACATAAAAAAAAATAAACAATATCATGGGTCCTTGTTCTTCGATCAATTCTACTCAATTACGTACATATGTGTTCCCATATCCTTATAAGAACTACTGAATACAGTTTTCACTTATCACGTATTTATTATCTATGATAAGTTTTCTATGCCATTTGTATCGTAATAGCCGGATTTTCCATGATCTTGTAAAAACTGGATATAAGTGATTACTGTTCAAAAACTGTTTCCAATCAAATGTGAAGTTTATTTACAATTAACACGAATTAACAGTTTTTATAGTAAAAATCTAAAATTCCAAAAATCTCTTCAGCTACTTGAAATATTATGTTCCCAAAACAATAATTAAGATGATGGTTTAAATTTTTCAAATTTACAAATACGTATATCATCAGCTAAGGTTTCCTCCTCACCCTCCTCCAAACGATAACGATAAGTAGCGGGAGTTAACATTTTCTTGGGTAACCATATCTTAATACCCTCAAATTCATAATAACCTGAACGTTCTTTTGGAGGTTCAGGATAATGTATTTCTTCCCTCAATTTCTCTACATATTCCATATCAACAGTACCACCCTTTTGCAATTCCTCATCTGACCAAGGATCAATATCCAATGGAGCTAGAACAGTTTTCTCACCAGATATTATTGCTTGTGTTTCTGCTGGTTCATAATTGTAATTCGAGGCAAATTCATCATCTTCACTCATCATTTTATCCGCATTAACATCTACAATTTCAAAATCATTAGATGATGAAGTTTTATTGCTATGTGAACGACTAGTTATTTGATTAGGGAGTATTGCATATTTTATGGTTTGATTTAGAGGTTGCAGAGATTTTACTAAATAATGCAAATGGGTCAACATTTGTTTTTGCTTTCTTTTAATTTAATTTAAATTTATATTCAACAATAATATTTTGTCAGTAGAACAACCACAACAAATATTTTTATAACACAAATATTTTTGACAAATTTTGTAAATGTTTTAATTTTGTCATTTGGCTTTTGTTGAGTTGTGTTTTCTTTTAAGATGTATTTAAAAGAATGTTTAAATATTATAAAATATTTACAAATTTATTGTTTTATTCTTTGATTGATTTAATTCAAATTATTTGCTTAATTAAACATTTGAAAGTTAAGAGATAATATTAGGAAAATCTTTATGTTAATTTAATGATTTAAGGGTGACCATGAGACTAGTTTAGGTAATTTTAGGTTAGGTTCAATGGAGAACTACACAAGTATGTGTATCGTATAGATTCATTAGTTTCTAGACAGATCCGTAGTTTACCCTTCTTGCAGTTTTGTAATATACTTCAGTATTTTTATTGACCCGGTACCCAGTACAGCTTCACAGCGTGTTGTTCGTTGGGAACTTGTAGCTCTCTGCGAAAACGTCTAAGTACCTTAGATCTACTCTTGTAATCGTTAATAAATATTGATCATATTGATCGTAGATATAAGCCTTCCTGGTTCGGTCACAGCGAAGACTTCATGACCACGTAATTTTTCACAAAAACTACCACTACCTGTTCCATTTTCCCTCCTAGAACCATCTGTATACATCTCAATACCATACTGGTTTATGCTTGACAATTGTAGATTGTCCTGTATTATTAATTCATAGCTGTCCATTCAGGTCAAGTATGCTTTGAGTTCTTAAGGCGTATTCCCTATTGTGTAGGTGAAGTAGATCTATTCCCAGAATAGTACATATTGCCTCAGTAGGAGTGGATCTTTGGGATCCTTTTAATAACGCAACAACTTTATTTACTCTCCCAGAAAATAATGCATGTTTGCGTGTGTTCATTATAGGGCGACCAACTATATACATATATATCGACCGACACAGAATCAGTTTTTGAATCGATTAAGACATGCCTATCCGTCCCGTTGGCTGTCCATATAATAGGCAAATAGCTATAATAGTCCACATTTAGTATCCCATTTGTTTAATTAATGTATTTGAAAAATTTCCCCTTTTTAATTTAAATCAAATCTCAATTAATATCTAATTTAGGAAGAGAATCCATAACGTAACTAACATAAGCTTGAGTAGTACTTCAATTTTGAATTAGGATTTTTACTTTTTACTTTTTGAAAACTTTACAATAATCCAGAATTTGACAGATTCATAATGATCTCTTTATCTATTTACTAGATATCAATTTTCATGAAACAAAAGGCAAAACTTCCCATTTACTTCAGTCTAAATAGTTTAAGTTGTTCTGACCGCTTCAGTCTTGGCGTTTTTCGGGCGATGCTCACTTCCCTGTGTTGATCTGGAAAACTATAACGGAATGAGTCCCACCAAATACAGAGCAGTACCTTAGCATCATTGATATTAGACTTTGGTGTCAGTTTGGCTGGTTAGCTGGGCTTTTAAGGTCTCTCTGCTTCGATTCGTATGGTATCAAATTTCCCTGCTATCGAGTGAATGATACTGCTCGCAAACGTTTTAAAATCATAGCTTCAGCAGTTCTTAATGATTTTAGAAGTTTGACAATAATCTTCATGAAGTATTGCCTAGAATTTTTGGTATTAAAACCTTTTTTTGGTTGGCTTAGGCGATCTTTGACTTCCGTGTCAAAATCGCTTACAGAAAGCTTTTTTATTATTTCCATCAATCATAATGTGAATGTAAAAGTAATGTTCTTTTATTAAACGAAAATCCTTAATTTCAAGTAATCTATCAATTTAGATTTTATAATTTCTTCAACATGACTTTAAATACCAACTAATCATACCACATGTTGCTCAGCACCTACCAACTTAGTTACTCATCAAAAAATTGTCCTTAACACATAACAATTCCTTTGGTCAGTCTTAGTATTGGACGTATTTAAATCATCTTTAACAATACATAATCAAGCAAAAACAAAAAAAAAAAACCCAATTAACATTTTATAAGTTGATCCACATAAAATCAGTTAATCCTAAATACCAGCAGTATTTACTCTGGTTGCTATCTAAATAAGTTAAGCCTATAAAATACCTTAAAATAGATTATAAATATCTTAAGGATATTTTTGGAAGAATGTCTATGACATAACTTAAAATGCACAAAATTCCTGTATTTATTTAAGGTAAAGAGGAAAGACATGTTTAACATACAGTACAAAATCTATCATTTCTGACTGCCACTGGACAAGGACAAGGAAAACAAACCATAGAGAGGAATTGGAGTCATGTGTTTGAATTAATGTATGCAAGTTGTATGAGTTTATATTTAGGAACTAATAAACATTTATGCAACATTTTCTACATATACATACATATGTGTATGTAGATATCTAGTTATTCATCCATTCGTATGTGCATCATTCTTGAAGTGTGTGTTCTTTTATATTTGCTATACAATGTAAGATTATGTGTTTTCAGATTTCCTTTTTATAGGGAAATCATACCGCTACACTGGAGTATAAAGTTAAATTTATTATTTTGTTCAGTTTGTTAAAGTCTGAAAGTAAACGATCTAGAAACTTACTAAATAATAAATCGGATTTAATATGAAGTAAAAGATTCCAAACTGAAACCAAAACAGAACTATCCTAACCGTTCCTTCTTGATTTGGGACCATCTTCTAGAGACATATTTGTTAGCCGAATATATGCCACAAGTCCATATATCAGGTATTTAACTTACATTCTTCATTCGTGATTTGAGTTTCATGAACAGTTACATGTTATCGTCGAATAACCAGTTTAAAGCTTTCGCTATTCAGGCCTAACATTAAGAGCAACTCGCGCAGCATTGACGTTATCTCTTAGATGTCAGGTCAGGCTTTAAACTATTTGCACTGATGTAATGTATTAGAATACCATGAGGTCCAAAGGGTTCATTATGATTCTCTTAAATAAAGGACAAATAAAATAGAGGAAAACTTAATGTGCTAGGAACGGTTGATTGATTCTTTGAATTTTTCGGAGATTGATCAATAGTAGTAACAGAGGTTTTACCGCCCTCTACTATTAAGGTCCACATATAAACCCAATTCCTGCCCAATTCCTCTGCGATCTCGTTTCCCTGTATATCGCAGTGTTTTGTCTAATACTTCTAGGGCTCTTTATCAAAATAAGATTTGTCTCCTTCGTGCAGGTTAAAATTGCGAATTATGTTATGAATCGCTGAGATTACGATTTGCAAGATCGATTAAGGAATCAATTCCACTCTGAGGGGGAGCGGTCAAAATTGAAAATTACAATATAAATCGCTGAGATTCCGATTTCTCAAGACCGAATAAGGAATCAATTCCAATCTTTGAAGGGGAGCGGAAAGTCTAGATGGACGGATCAGCGTTCTAATGGACATCTGGCATAAGCCTACGAAGTGTTTGATCATTTGTCTCTAAACTTTAAACGATTAACGTCCTTACATGTAGTTTAACTTCCATCTTTTTCGGTATTATGAAGGAGAGTGGTATGGCAGACAGAATCGAAAATTTTCGACAAGTCCAGGACAAATGGGTTCTTTTCACAAAACGTCTACTGCATAAGTTCTGTGAGAATTGCGTAGCAATTACAGTTAATGTTGTGATGATGCTGTGACTATTCCAGAATCTCTTCTAGTTGAAGTTACTTTCCTTCAGTAATGTTATTGCCTGGTTTAAGATTCGGGGTCTCTACCATTTTTCTAGACTTTGGGTATAACTAAAATCTTAACTCCAAAAACAACTAAGAAAACTACAATTGTTTATTAAAACACTTTTAAATGAAGCTTCTCTTATGTTGGGCTTTACGATATAACTTGCAACCCTATACTTAGTCCTGCGTCCTGTGTCTTCATATAGTATTTCTTTAATTCTACTTGACCGTAAACTCTCTTCCCCAAATAATTGTTATTATCTATCTTATGCAATTCTTAGTAATTCCTTCGCCTACAAGTTCATCCTATTTATGATATTCTGAATACTCTTACAACAGTTTTATGTGGCATGCAACTCTGTTGTTAAAACGCCACATTATCTATTGCATCGGTTAGGTCTGCTACAAATTCTCACACATGTACTAACTAAACACACACACATTACAGTAGTTGTAATAGTTTTGGCTTACTAGTTAGTGGTAGTATAGATTGGTTTACTTTACTACTCTCGTGCAGTATGTTTCTTGGAAGATTTACATCTTTATTTTACTTTATATGTGATGATGGAAATCATATGCTGTAGAATATTTGCACATACAAACACACATATGCGTAAATACAAACAGTTATCCTTATGTAATCGTATTGTATATGGATGTCCATCTATGCATCTGCAAGCTATATTTCATAGTCTTGCAACATGAACAAACATAAGGAACACTTTTGAACTAAATGCTTTAGTAAATTTGCTTTATATTAATATTAAATATTTTTATTTGGGGCAACAAAATACATATTCATATACATATGTATGTATGTATATGAATATGTAAGGAAAATTTTACAGTGTTGATTTGCAAATTCATTCATGAAGGAAATGAACTGTAAGAAAATATTTTAAAGTTTCATCAGTATCTGCAGTTTTATTTTAATGAAATAAATTGGAATATTTTTAATATTTAAATTATATAAATATGTGTAACAAATATGATTGTTCTATGGTTATCAGATTTTTATATGCACGTATTACATATTCAATTAATACGATCGATGGTTCAACAACAAAATTATTCCACGTAGTTAGTTAGTTAAGGTAGTTATTAGTTAGTAGTTAGGTTAGTTAGTTAGTTAGTTAGTTAGGTAGTTAGTTAGTTAGTTAGTTGTTAGTTAGTTGTAGTTAGTTGTAGTTAGTTAGGTGTTAGTATAGTTAGTTTTAGTTAGTAGTAGTTGTAGTTAGTTAGTTGTTGTAGTTAGTTAGTTAGTTAGTTAGTTAGTTAGTAGTTAGTTAGTTAGTTATTAGTTAGTAGTTAGTTAGTTAGAGTTAGTTAGTTAGTTAGTTAGTTAGTTAGTTAGTTAGTTAGTTAGTTAGTTAGTTAGTTAGTTAGTTAGTTAGTTAGTTAGTTAGTTAGTTAGTAGTTAGTTAGTAGTTAGTTAGTTAGTTAGTTAGTTAGTTAGTTAGTAGTTAGTTAGTTAGTTAGTTATTAGTTAGTTAGTTAGTTAGTTAGTTAGTTAGTTAGTTAGTTAGTTAGTTAGTTAGTTAGTTAGTTAGTTAGTTAGTTAGTAGTTAGTTAGTTAGTTAGTAGTTAGTTAGTTAGTTAGTTAGTTAGTTAGTTAGTTAGTTAGTTAGTTAGTTAGTTAGTTAGTAGTTAGTTAGTTAGTTAGTTAGTTAGTTAGTTAGTTAGTTAGTTAGTAGTTAGTTAGTTAGTTAGTTAGTTAGTTAGTTAGTTAGTAGTAGTTAGTTAGTTAGTTAGTTAGTTAGTTAGTTAGTTAGTTAGTTAGTTAGTTAGTTAGTTAGTTAGTTAGTAGTTAGTTAGTTAGTTAGTTAGTTAGTTAGTTAGTTAGTTAGTTAGTTAGTTAGTTAGTTAGTTAGTTAGTTAGTTAGTTAGTTAGTTAGTTAGTTAGTTAGTAGTTAGTTAGTTAGTTAGTTAGTTAGTTAGTAGTTAGTAGTTAGTTAGTAGTTAGTTAGTTAGTTAGTTAGTTAGTTAGTTAGTTAGTTAGTAGTTAGTTAGTTAGTTAGTTAGTTAGTTAGTTAGTTAGTTAGTTAGTTAGTTAGTTAGTTAGTTAGTTAGTTAGTTAGTTAGTTAGTTAGTTAGTTAGTTAGTTAGTTAGTTAGTTAGTTAGTTAGTAGTTAGTAGTTAGTTAGTTAGTTAGTTAGTTAGTTAGTTAGTTAGTTAGTTAGTTAGTTAGTTAGTAGTTAGTTAGTTAGTTAGTTAGTTAGTTAGTTAGTTAGTTAGTTAGTTAGTTAGTTAGTTAGTTAGTTAGTTAGTTAGTTAGTAGTTAGTTAGTTAGTTAGTAGTTAGTTAGTTAGTTAGTTAGTTAGTTAGTTAGTTAGTTAGTTAGTTAGTTAGTTAGTTAGTTAGTTAGTTAGTAGTTAGTTAGTTAGTTAGTTAGTTAGTTAGTTAGTTAGTTAGTAGTTAGTTAGTTAGTTAGTTAGTTAGTTAGTTAGTTAGTTAGTTAGTTAGTTAGTTAGTTAGTAGTTAGTAGTTAGTTAGTTAGTTAGTAGTTAGTTAGTTAGTTAGTTAGTTAGTTAGTAGTTAGTTAGTTAGTTAGTTAGTTAGTTAGTTCGTTAGTTAGTTAGTTAGTTAGTTAGTTAGTAGTTAGTTAGTTAGTTAGTTAGTTAGTTAGTTAGTTAGTGTAGTTAGTTAGTTAGTTTAGTAGTTAGTTAGTTAGTTAGTTAGTTAGTTAGTTAGTTAGTTAGTTAGTTAGTTAGTTAGTTAGTTAGTTAGTAGTTAGTTAGTTAGTTAGTTAGTTAGTTAGTAGTTAGTTAGTTAGTTAGTTAGTTAGTTAGTTAGTTAGTTAGTTCGTTAGTTAGTTAGTTAGTTAGTTAGTTAGTTAGTTAGTTAGTTAAGTTAGTAGTTAGTTAGTTAGTTAGTTAGTTAGTTAGTTAGTTAGTTAGTTAGTTAGTTAGTAGTTAGTTAGTTAGTTAGTTAGTTAGTTAGTTAGTTAGTTAGTTAGTTAGTTAGTTAGTTAGTTAGTTAGTTAGTTAGTTAGTTAGTTAGTTAGTTAGTTAGTTAGTTAGTTAGTTAGTTAGTTAGTTAGTTAGTTAGTTAGTTAGTTAGTTAGTAGTTAGTTAGTTAGTTAGTTAGTTAGTAGTTAGTAGTTAGTTAGTTAGTAGTTAGTTAGTTAGTTAGTTAGTAGTTAGTTAGTTAGTTAGTTAGTTAGTTAGTTAGTTAGTAGTTAGTTAGTTAGTTAGTTAGTAGTTAGTTAGTTAGTTAGTTAGTAGTTAGTTAGTTAGTTAGTTAGTTAGTTAGTTAGTAGTAGTTAGTTAGTTAGTTAGTAGTTAGTTAGTTAGTTAGTAGTTAGTTAGTAGTTAGTTAGTTAGTTAGTTAGTTAGTTAGTTAGTTAGTTAGTTAGTTAGTTAGTTAGTTAGTTAGTTAGTTAGTTAGTTAGTTAGTTAGTTAGTTAGTTAGTTAGTTAGTTAGTTAGTTAGTTAGTTAGTTAGTAGTTAGTTAGTTAGTTAGTTAGTTAGTTAGTAGTTAGTTAGTTAGTAGTTAGTTAGTTAGTTAGTTAGTTAGTTAGTAGTAGTTAGTTAGTTAGTAGTTAGTTAGTTAGTTAGTTAGTTAGTAGTTAGTTAGTTAGTTAGTTAGTGCTGGAATGATCATTTCTACAATTTATTTAAGTGTATTAATATTATAATTACCCAATGCCCTGTTTATGCCACAGTCAGGGTGTATGTAAGCAAGTAAATAACCAAAAGGATTTACCAACACACACACAGAATGCCAATAACTTATCCACGTACAAGTTACTTGGTATTTTGTTAAAAATATAACCAAATATGTACTAAAACATGACAACCTGCATCCTGTACTACTCGTAAAGTGTATTCTTACTATACTAAATACATGGAACATGCTAACAGAGAATTGACTTTAGAATATATTTCTATTAATAATTCCCGTATAACCAAATATTGGAGAAAACAAAATTATTTAAAAGGAAAAGTAAATGAGTTGGAAGATCAACATCTCACACATTCCTAAAATGCACAATTTCTTGGAAACTAAAGCCTCGTTTTTGCTAAATCACACATATGAATATTTCCAAAGTTTTGGTCACTTGGGTATAAATATTAGCAGAATAACATTGGATTAATTAAAATAAACGATTGATTGAGGCAGTGTTGAAAAGCAATCACATGATTATACATACATACATACATACATACGTACATACATACATAAATATGTATTTAAGAATATTTAAGCAATGCATTTTATTATTTAAAAATAAGTAATTTACATATTACGGTATTTAAACAATAATAAATAAATAAATACACTTAATATTTGTATACAATGACACAATTACGTATATTAAATATAATTAAAAGAAATAAATCGATATAATAAGTTGTTATAAATATTTATTTTAAACTAAATGAAATTGTATTCTTTTTAAAAACTATTGTGAAAGATGCTTGGTATTTACATAACTTATATGTAAGTGTACCAAATTTGACGTCCAAAAGGTAAACTGTGTTGGTTATCCTGTAAGTTTAGTCAAATGAACTTCGTTAGTGTATTATTGTTGAAAGTATGTATAAGATATAAACTGTTACCGTAAAAAAGTTCAGGTGGTGTATACGTGTAGTCTTTAGCCAGTCTCTTTGTCTCTTGTCAAGTAAGCTGTACCTGTATTTAACTAACTAACTAACTAACTAACTAACTAACTAACTAACTAACTAACTAACTAACTAACTAACTAACTAACTAACTAACTAACTAACTAACTAACTAACAACTAACTAACTAACTAACTAACTACTAACTAACTAACTACTAACTAACTAACTACTAACTAACTAACTAACTAACTAACTAACTAACTAACTAACTAACTAACTAACTAACTAACTAACTAACTAACTAACTAACTAACTAACTAACTAACTAACTAACTAACTACTAACTAACTAACTAACTAACTAACTAACTAACTACTAACTAACTAACTACTAACTACTAACTAACTAACTAACTAACTAACTAACTAACTAACTAACTAACTAACTAACTAACTAACTAACTAACTAACTACTAACTAACTAACTAACTAACTAACTAACTAACTACCTAACTAACTAACTAACTAACTAACTAACTAACTACTAACTAACTAACTAACTACTACTAACTAACTAACTAACTAACTAACTAACTAACACTAACTAACTAACTAACTACTAACTAACTAACTACTACTAACTAACTAACTAACTAACTAACTAACTAACTAACTAACTAACTACTAACTAACTAACTAACTAACTAACTAACTAATAACTAACTACTAACTACTAACTAACTAACTAACTAACTAACTACTAACTAACTAACTAACTAACTAACTAACTAACTAACTACTAACTAACTAACTAACTAACTACTAACTAACTAACTAACTAACTAACTAACTAACTAACTAACTAACTAACTAACTAACTAACTAACTAACTAACTAACTAACTAACTAACTAAAGAACTAACTAACTAACTACTAACTAACTAACTAACTAACTAACTACTAACTAACTAACTAACTAACTACTAACTAACTAACTAACTAACTAACTAACTAACTAACCTAACTACTAACTAACTAACTAACTAACTAACTAACTAACTAACTAACTAACTAACTAACTAACTAACTAACTAACTAACTAACTAACTAACTAACTAACTAACTAACTAACTACTACTACTAACTAACTAACTAACTAAACTAACTAACTAACTAACTAACTAACTAACTAACTAATTGAAACAAATTATTTGCTGGGTTGTGAAGAAAAACCAAGCCAATAAAATAATTACATCTTTAAGATTTTTTTAAATTTTAGAAGTAGGTTTCCTTTTTTTATAATTGACCCACTTTAAGCAATCGTTATGACAAATTCTCTTCAAACATTTTAAATTTAAATGTACAAGTACCCACACACTTACATACATACATATATACATATGTATGTAGGTAAGTATTACAAAATTGTACTATAATCGTTTCTTTTTACACAAATAAATTTACTACAATTTATTGCATTTCCCCAAAATTTTATTTAGCTTGTTTTTACAAGGTTTTTCTTTTTGTACGTTTCGCTTGTCAGTGAGATGATTATCGTCTGTTCATAAGGTTATAAATCAACTGATTTTCTTTGGCTTTTGTGTTTTATTTTTCTTTCTACTTATTTTATCTTTTCTTAAGAACTTAGTTTCCTTCTATATCTAATAACTTTTTTTCTTTGTAAACTCCCCTGGCAATATTTTTTTTAAATTGTTTCATTTCCTTAATGTACTTAAATACAGAGTAGAGACTCGATCTGTTAGATTGTGTATATAATATGTACCATAAAATAATTTTTCTCTAGAGTGAAAGGATTTTCTGCAAAAAGGAGTTGTGCTTTCTTTCTTCATATTTGTCTTGTTCATCTTATGTTCTGTTGAGTTGTTATACCTTGAACGTATATAGTGCAGTAAAAAAGTATCTTTGATTTCGAAATCAGTCTTGCCAGGTATTTTAAGTGATTCCATTTATTTGCAATGTATAATTCATTACTTTGGATCAATTATTCCAAATATTAAAAAAAAAGTTTGTTTATGTTAGTTGGCTTTTATACCCCACTGTATTTACTTTACAACCATGACAAATGATGTCTAAATATTGAGTAAATAATGACTTGTTGGAGTACTTAAGACTATTGGTTCTTTTCTGTTTAGTTTTTGAAAAGACTAAAATTTTATGATTTTATTACCTTCATTGAAAGTAAATATGTTTTTAGTGTAGTGTTCTTTTTTTAGGAAATGATAAATGATATAAACTATTTTTGATGTTATTGTAAAGAAAAACATAATAAGGTTTTAAAAATCTAGTGAAGTTTTCGAAGAAAAACTTTTAACAATAGAACACTTGTAAAAGAAATAATCTAATATTATACTAATGTAAACAAAAAATAATTTTTTTTATTGGCAACTAATCAAGTATTAAGAAAATTTATAAATTTTAAAAATATTTAAGGAAAAAGGCACGAAAAAAATTAATAAAACTCAAGTTGCCAAGGAATCGAGTGATATAGAAGAGTGTAAATATATGACTGTTGAGTTGTAAGTTTTCCTGTTTTATTCGAAACGTCATCTTTTATCTTATATTACTCATTATAAATTATATTCAAACGAAACAATGTTGACAATTTTGGATATTATCCAAAATCGTAAAGTGAAATTAACGGATAAGCGATATTTAATAAGCTTTTGAATTAAGAATTACTCATACGCCATATATACTTAAACATACATTATTGTTTAGTTTCAGCTTAAAAATTAATTTAATGAATTAAAAAAACAAATTTAATATTAATTAATATTAATTTTGCAGGTGATGTCAATAGGATAATTAATCTAATTCAAGGTAAGTATACATAATAATAATTATATATTTAGAGAAATCTTGAAACCTGAATACATAATTTTTTAATCAACAATTTTTTAAATGATATTTCACATTAAAGTCAATATTTTTAAACTATTTCTTATTTATCACTCTACTAAAACTAACAAATAGTTTAGTCTCCTAATGTAAAAATATCTAAAAACAAGTTAGAGTGCTATATTCGGCTGAGCCGAATCTTAAATACCCTCCACCAGCTACTTTTATATTAATACTTTTCTAATTCATTAAATATTTGTAAAAATAAATTTTCTCATGTCTTAAATAGAAAAATCCCAAGATCTAAACAACTTACATCTATTACAATTCCAAGATATATTGAACATTACAAACGCCATTTTCTTTATATTTTTATAGGGCTTAGTAATATTTAGTAATTTGCATGTATGCATGTGTGTGAAAGATTTAAGCATCTTCAAAATTGTGTTCTACACAAATTGATAATGCAACTAGTTAAATACGGTTAAAGCGCTTTTAGGGGAAGGACATAGTATGGGAGATATGACCAAGTAGACCGATCGTAAAAAATTCTGTAAAAAAATTTTGTATATATGTATATCGTAATTTAGTAATAAGTAATGTGTGTTTAAGTGATTTTCTGAAGGGAACCTTGTATGGGACCGAGCGTATGTTATGAACCGATCGTGAAAAAAATCTTGAAATAGAATTTTTGTACACAAAACTAATATTTGTGCCAAATTTTGTATCAATAGCTTTACTTGGTAATGAGTAATGTGCGTTTAAGAGATTTGTGTAAAAGGACCTTGTATGGGAGCTATGACCAATTATGTATATAAAGTTATGTGCGTTTAAGTGATTTTCGGGAGAGGACCTTGTATGGGAGCTATGACCAGTTATGGACCGATCGTGAAACCATTTTATAGTGATATTTCTGTGCATATTTCTCAGTAATATTTAAGTGCATATAAGCAATACTTGCATCAAATTTTATATGGATATCCTAATTTAGTAATGAGTTTAAGTGATCTTCGGGAGGAGACCTTGTATGGGAGCTATGACCAATTATGGACCGATCGTAAAAAATATTCACAGTAATATTTCTATGCATATGAGCAATACTTGTACCAAATTTTATATGGTTATCTTAATTTGGTAATGAGTTATGCGCTTTTAAGTGATTTTTGGGAGGGGACCTTGTATGGGAGCTATGACCAATTATGAACCGATCGGAAAAAAATTTCACAGTAATATTTTTGTGTATATGAGCAATACTTGTACCAATTTTTATATGGATTTCTTAATTTTGTAATGAGTTATGTGCTTTTAAGTGATTTTCGGGATGGGACCTTGACCAATTATGGACCGATTATAAAAAATGTTCACGGTAATATATCTATGCATATGAGCAATACTTGTACCAAATTTTATATGGTTATTTTAATTTGGTAATGAGTTATGCGCGTTTAAGTGATTTTCGGGAGGGGACCTTGTATGGGAGCTATGACCAATTATAGACCGATCAAAAAAAAAATTTCACAGTAATATTTCTATGCATATAAGTAATACTTGTACCAAATTTGATATTGATATCTTAATTTAGTAATGAGTTATGCGAGTTTAAGTGATTTTCGGGAGGAGACGTTGTATGGGAGCTATGACCAATTATGGACCGATCGGAAAAAACTTTCGCAGTAATATTTCTATGCATATGGACAATACTCGTACCAAATTTTATATGGATATCTGAAATTGGTAATGAGTTATGCGCGTTTAAGTGAAGGAGGGGACCTTGTATGGGAGAATTCTATTGACATAAGACTTTAATTTGCAAAATTTTGTGAAGATATCGACATTGTGGCGGAAGTTATGAACAAAAAACCCATTTTCCGGGAATATGTACTTTTGTATGGGAGGTACATGAAATTGTGGACCGATTGTAGTAATTTTCAGCAGGGATCAAGATCTTGTGCAGAAACAAATGTATGGTGATTTTCATGGAATTATCTTGCATAATTTCGAGAAAATTACATCAGAATGTGTAAAAAATGCTTATTTTTTTCAAGGTTGTTTTAAATTTTGATTCATAACTTTTCCCGGTGTGAACCGATTTTCAATACCAAACAACTTAGGAAAATGAAGAACATTTTGGGTGAATTTGGTTAAATTCTATTGCTTCGTTTTATCGCGAGCGTGTTTTACACAGACAGACAGACAAAGCTAAATCGACTCAGAATTTGATAAGGACCCAGAATATATATACTTTGTTGGATCTCAGATGAATATTTCTTGGTGTTACACACGGAATGACAAAGTTATATATACTCTCTATCACCACTGATGGTGGTGGACGGTATAAAAATCATTTCAATTTTAACATTTCCAATGTACGAATACATCGCAAAGTGTTAAATCATAAGTTCCATTTTTCAATTTTATTGGCATTCAATTATTCCAATACAATTTATCAGGCAAATTGCAACTAAATGCCACAAAGAATTTTTTAAGTTTAGAAAAACTGAAAAAATACATACAATTCATAAAGTTCTTTGCCTCCAACTCGTTAAATTGAAATAAAAGACCACCTCTATAATAATAGAAGATGATAAAAATGTTTATGAAAAACAACTATAAAGAAAAGGGAGGAAAAAATAAATTGAAAATAAAAACAAGTAAGAGTGTTATATTCGGCTGTGTCGAATCTCATATACCCACCATCAAACCGTATGCCGTAAAAGGAATGCTCCCCTATAAACATCGGGGTGATATTTGGAATATGGCTTAAGTCAATTATGGACCGAGCTCTTTTGAACTAACAAAATATTAATTTTAAAAACCAAATATTTTATTTAAATTTTTAAACCGTGAGCGTATGAGTAATTTTCTGAAGAGGACCTTTATATGCGTCAATATAGACTAGACTATAGACTAGACTATAGACTAGACTATAGACTAGACTATAGACTAGACTATAGACTAGACTATAGACTAGACTATAGACTAGACTATAGACTAGACTATAGACTAGACTATAGACTAGACTAGACTAGACTATAGACTAGACTAGACTAGACTATAGACTAGACTATAGACTAGACTATAGACTAGACTATAGACTAGACTATAGACTAGACTATAGACTAGACTATAGACTAGACTATAGACTAGACTATAGACTAGACTATAGACTAGACTATAGACTAGACTATAGACTAGACTATAGACTAGACTATAGACAGACTATAGACTAGACTATAGACTAGACTATAGACTAGACTATAGACTAGACTATAGACTAGACTATAGACTAGACTATAGACTAGACTATAGACTAGACTATAGACTAGACTATAGACTAGACTATAGACTAGACTATAGACTAGACTATAGACTAGACTATAGACTAGACTATAGACTAGACTATAGACTATAGACTAGACTATAGACTAGACTATAGACTAGACTATAGACTAGACTATAGACTAGACTATAGACTAGACTATAGACTAGACTATAGACTAGACTATAGACTAGACTATAGACTAGACTATAGACTAGACTATAGACTAGACTATAGACTAGACTATAGACTAGACTATAGACTAGACTATAGACTAGACTATAGACTAGACTATAGACTAGACTATAGACTAGACTATAGACTAGACTATAGACTAGACTATAGACTAGACTATAGACTAGACTATAGACTAGACTATAGACTAGGACTATAGACTAGACTATAGACTAGACTATAGACTAGACTATAGACTAGACTATAGACTAGACTATAGACTAGACTATAGACTAGACTATAGACTAGACTATAGACTAGACTATAGACTAGACTATAGACTAGACTATAGACTAGACTATAGACTAGACTATAGACTAGACTATAGACTAGACTATAGACTAGACTATAGACTAGACTATAGACTAGACTATAGACTAGACTATAGACTAGACTATAGACTAGACTATAGACTAGACTATAGACTAGACTATAGACTAGACTATAGACTAGACTATAGACTAGACTATAGACTAGACTATAGACTAGACTATAGACTAGTCTATAGACTAGACTATAGACTAGACTATAGACTAGACTATACTAGACTATAGACTAGACTATAGACTAGACTATAGACTAGACTATAGACTGGACTATAGACTAGACTATAGACTAGACTATAGACTAGACTATAGACTAGACTATAGACTAGACTAGACTAGACTATAGACTAGACTATAGACTAGTCTATAGACTAGACTATAGACTAGACTATAGACTAGACTATAGACTAGACTATAGACTAGACTATAGACTAGACTATAGACTAGACTATAGACTAGACTATAGACTAGACTATAGACTAGACTATACTAGTAGTTATATGCGGTAGAAACTTCAGAACAAGTGTATTATACCCACCTTCACTATATTGCTTAAAAATCGCATACAAATTGATAACAATTGAAAATTGAAATATTGACAAACACATTTGGCAAACTCATTTCATTTACACACACACTCAGTCAAAATCAAACTTGCTAAACTCTCATACACAGACATTTTTATTAGTTGTTTTTCTTGTTTTTATAAAATGAAAAAATGAACTTAGAAAAACAAATAATATTTTTTTATTTGGTTGTATGTGTGATTATTCCTATATCATCTGCAGCAATTCAAACACTCAAAATCGTTTTTTACCGTTTTTCTTAACTGGTGGTCTGGCTGTTTTCATTTTGTTCTTAAGAAAAAAAAAAAGAAAATAGGAAACGAAACTGTTCATGTAGGAAGTAAAAGTATTGAAAATAATGCAACGATTTGTTTTCTTTTTATTATTTGCAAAGTTTTTTCTTTTCATTTCGGTAAAGTTCTTCGATTTACTTCATTTTCTCTTAAGATTCTTTTCTCTATTAATTTCGATTTCTTTGCATTTTTATCGAAATTGAAAATCATTTCACATGTATGCATGTATGAGCGTAATTTTTTGTTCTATCTCTTGGTGGTGCAGCATGTGTCTATTTAAAAATGAGTCTGTTGCTGTTTTTGTTGCTGCATTTTTATGTGATATGTAGGGGGTGTTTCATATTTAACATGTTTAGTTTGTGGGTTTTATATAACGGATAAGAAATATTTATTAGCATTTAAATTTAATATTACTCATACGCAATTATCTATATCAGTTAATGAGCAGAAAAAGTAATAGTAGCAAAAATTAAAATTTCTTGATACATATTTGAAATAATTTTCAAAAATTTTAGATTATTTACCAACGGATAAGTAATATTACCTAATATACATATATAATTAAATATTAATCATACGCTAGCTATTTTAAGAAATATGATAGTGAGCTTATTACCTCCTACGTTATATTTGCGTACAAACAAAAAACACGCTGATTTAGCAGATATTCGCATTAAATATCACTCATACGCCAGGTAGATGCTAGTATGTGCTGTACTAGAACTAGAACTGAACTATTACTGAACTAGAACTGAACTATTACTGAACTAGAACTGAACTAGAACCGAACTAGAACTGAACTAGAACTGAACTAGAACTGAACTAGAACTGAACTAGAACTGAACTAGAACTGAACTAGAACCAGACCTGGGATAAATGCATTAAATGTGTTAATGCATTAACAATTTTATCTACATTAAAAAAATTAATGTTAATGCAAGTTTATTGCATTAACATTAACATGGGTACATTTAATGCATTAAATTTGCATTAACATTAAATATTTTTAAATTTAATGCATTAATTATACATTAACATTAAATATTTGTGAAATTAATGCATTAATTTTGCATTAACATTAAATATTTTTGAATTTAATGCATTAATTTACCATTAATAAATAATTAATAATAAATAAATAATTAATGCATTAATTTTCAATTAACATTAATGTATAAAATAATTTATAAAAATAAGAATACAGCGCTAAAGACCTCGGTCTAACTAAATTCAAGTAAAATTGAATGTGTTAAAGTCCTTTCTAATAAGACCTATACTCGATAATACATATTAGAAGAATAGTATAACTTCCCTGATATTCCATTTTTAGTTTATTTTGTTAAAGTCCTTTCTAATAAGTCCTATACTCGATAATACATATTAGAAGAATAGTATCACTTCCCAGATATTCCTTTTTTAGTTTATTTTGTCTGTGGAATCTTATATAAATATCATATTTAAAACACACAAGTTTGAATGGAATATAGGAGTTATTAGAAAGGATTTTAACCTATCTAATTTTAGTTGTATTTATTTGTATTTTTATTTATGTTTATCAATTTTTATATATATTAATGTTAATGGAATATTAATGCATTAATTTTATTGCTTATTTAATGTTAATGTAAAATTAATGTACTAAATTCAGATATATTTAATGTTAATGCAAAATTAATGCATTAATTTCAAAAATATTTAATGTTAATGTAAAATTAATGCATTAAATTCAAAAATATTTAATGTTAATGGAAATTTAATGCATTAAATTTTACAAATTTAATGTTAATGCAATATTTTTTACATTAAATTAATTTTTTTTTATTTAATGTTAATGCAAAATTAATGGAAATCGCCCAGGTCTGACTAGAACTGAACTAGAACTGAACTAGAACTGAACTAGAACTGAACTAGAACTGAACTAGAACTGAACTAGAACTGAACTAGAACTGAACTGACTGAACTAGAACTGAACTAGAACTGAACTAGAACTGAACTAGAACTGAACTAGAACTGAACTAGAACTGAACTAGAACTGAACTAGAACTGAACTAGAACTGAACTAGAACTGAACTAGAACTGAACTAGAACTGAACTAGAACTGAACTAACTGAACTAGAAACTGACTAGAACTGAACTAGAACTGAACTAGAACTGAACTAGAACTGAACTAGAACTGAACTAGAACTGAACTAGAACTGAACTAGAACTGAACTAGAACTGAACTAGAACTGAACTAGAACTGAACTAGAACTGAACTAGAACTGAACTAGAACTGAACTAGAACTGAACTAGAACTAGAACTGAACTAGAACTGAACTAGAACTGAACTAGAACTGAACTAGAACTGAACTAGAACTGAACTAGAACTGAACTAGAACTGAACTAGAACTGAACTAGAACTAGAACTGAACTAGAACTGAACTAGAACTGAACTAGAACTGAACTAGAACTGAACAGGATATCTTTCTTTAGATTTGAAATGCAGGGATATATGTATGTATATTATTCTGGAACTATTTTCTATAAAACTCTCCTAATGTAGTTTTGCCATACAAGTTTAAAACATTTAACTTATCCTTCCGAAACACTAAAGGAATAGTTTAAACAAACAACAAATACAGCAATTGAAATTCAATATCCTGTCGGCAGGTGTTTGAGAATAAAAAATCTATAGTCGCGAATTTCAACTTTTAAAAATAATATGAAAATTTAAAAATTTATTTTTTTTCAGAAACATTTTATAATATATCATTTGAGGATACTTCGAGGCAAACATAAAAGGTTGCTTTTAATTCTTTCCGCTGCAGTTTCTTTGGATATCTTTAAAAAAATTTATGTTAAAAAAATCCTATAACAATCGTATGTAAATGAGAACAACTCTTCATGTAAATTTACCTCTAGGGAACTCGAATTTATTTCAACAAAGGTATAAATGTGTGGTAGTTATGCGCTTTTTATAAATATACATTTCAATATATTCCTTTGTATTTTGTTTCACAAAAGCCAAAAAGTAGTAAATTGCAACAGCATTGATATAAGAAATATTTAAGGATCTATTGGTTGAAAAACAATGTAAACTAAATCTTTTAGCTGAAGTAAGTCAAACATTCGAATACAAATTAATGATTCAAATCTGTTTTTGTACATTTCTCTCACTGAGCTCTAATTGTTTCCATTTACCTATTTTCTCTTAATACTATTTCCATACATATCGATTTACTTAAGTAGAACAGCTGAAAAATGTGCATAGTACATATTTATTTTCAATTCTCACTGCATAGTTGGATTAAACCCACCGACAATGTCATTACAAATAAGTATCTTAAAGTACTTTGTATACAACTGCAAATACTGTTACAATACAATACTTACACTTCAACATAATACATACAAGTGTAAACTGTGTAGTCTCAATCAGATCGATAAAAAAGTCTGAAAAAAAGAGCAGCATCAGCAACAATGACAAGTATTTAAGCCCCATTAACAAAAGGCTTAAAGTAGTATTACAATTTTGTTGGCCAATAAAGACAAAATGAAACGATACAAGACACAGACAGGCTACCGAGAGTACTAAGTAGAAAGTGAGTGAAAAAAGAAAATTAAAATATAAAATGTTATCTGGTAGTAAAGGGTATATGCGGTCAAGCTTAAAAGTTACAAAATTAAGACAGTTCTATTTTCGTTCCGTTCGTTCTATTCTAGTCTGTTCTAGTTCTGTTCTAGTTCTGTTCTAGTTCTGTTCTAGTTCTGTTCTAGTTCTGTTCTAGTTCTGTTCTAGTTCTGTTCTAGTTCTGTTCTAGTTCTGTTCTAGTTCTGTTCTAGTTCTGTTCTAGTTCTGTTCTAGTTCTGTTCTAGTTCTGTTCTAGTTCTGTTCTAGTTCTGTTCTAGTTCTGTTCTAGTTCTGTTCTAGTTCTGTTCTAGTTCTGTTCTAGTTCTGTTCTAGTTCTGTTCTAGTTCTGTTCTAGTCTGTTCTAGTTCTGTTCTAGTTCTGTTCTAGTTCTGTTCTAGTTCTGTTCTAGTTCTGTTCTAGTTCTGTTCTAGTTCTGTTCTAGTTCTGTTCTAGTTCTGTTCTAGTTCTGTTCTAGTTCTGTTCTAGTTCTGTTCTAGTTCTGTTCTAGTTCTTTCTAGTTCTGTTCTAGTTCTATTCTAGTTCTGTTCTAGTTCTGTTCTAGTTCTGTTCTAGTTCTGTTCTAGTTCTGTTCTAGTTCTGTTCTAGTTCTGTTCTAGTTCTGTTCTAGTTCTGTTCTAGTTCTGTTCTAGTTCTGTTCTAGTTCTGTTCTAGTTCTGTTCTAGTTCTGTTCTAGTTCTGTTCTAGTTCTGTTCTAGTTCTGTTCTAGTTCTGTTCTAGTCTGTTCTAGTTCTGTTCTAGTTCTGTTCTAGTTCTGTTCTAGTTCTGTTCTAGTTCTGTTTAGTCTGTTCTAGTTCTGTTCTAGTTCTGTTCTAGTTCTGTTCTAGTTCTGTTCTAGTTCTAGTTCTGTTCTAGTTCTGTTCTAGTTCTGTTCTAGTTCTGTTCTAGTTCTGTTCTAGTTCTGTTCTAGTTCTGTTCTAGTTCTGTTCTAGTTCTGTTCTAGTTCTGTTCTAGTTCTGTTCTAGTTCTGTTCTAGTTCTGTTCTAGATCTGTTCTAGTTCCGTTTAAGTACCGTTCTAGTTCTGGTGCTGCTATAGTCCTGTTCTAGTTGTGTTAGTTTTGTTCTATATATATTTTAGTTCTGATCTAGTTCTATTCTAATTATGTCCCAGTTAAGTACTAGCTTGGCTCTAGTTCTGTCCTAGTTATGTTTTAGTTCTGACCTTTAGTTATAGTCCATATTTAGTTTGAAATGAAAACATTTTAAGTTTGCTGCTGTCTGACATAATACAAAACAACCACAAAATTGTTCACTTTAAAAATCAGCAATCAACCTAAAAAAAATGTAAAATAGGAAATTGTTTAGCCTTTTGTGTCACTTCAAAAGAAAATTGAATTTTGTGACACACAGGATTTTGCATATACTTCACACTAACTATTAGACATTATGACTACATTATCGTCCACATTGTCCTAAAGGGAATTGTTATTTTTCTATTTTCTCCCTGAAACACTTTTCTTGTATAGATATGTTCTAGTACCACTAAAGTGGAAGCATACTTGTCTTTTGTGAAAGAGTTTTGTTTGAAATGTACAGAACAATCAAGACAGTTAATTACATTCTCGGCAAGTGTTTAAGCATGTGTGTTTTTGAAAGGTTGGTATAGACGAGTTTTTAGCCATTTACTGATGTTTGATATGATGACAGTGGTGGTGAAGGCAAGAAGTGCAAGATGTTTGATGTTTTGAAATGTGGAGAAATGTTGGGTTATTATTTTTGTTAAAACTAGAATATTAAGTAGTTATTAGCATTTTTAAGTTTTTCCAAATATAATGAATTTAAATGAGAGGCGAACTTTATTATAATTCCAATACTGTTTGCATTTCACTTTGTATATCTCAAATTTGGTCATTGTCGTTTATTGTTTGTCCCTGTTTTCTATTGTTCAATAAGTCTGTTTTACTTTCAGCCTGTGGTTTTCTATATCTTATTTACGTTCAGTTTTTTTTAGAAAATCGAAGAAAAAACAATTTGTTGCAAATTATTTGCTAAATTAAGCAATTTCTATTCAACACATCTAACAAAAGTCAAATACATTAGTAGGTACATTCTTATACCAATATTAACATACATTAATACACGTATATTATTGTCCATTATGTCCGTTAGTAAATTAGTGTTTTCAGGCGTTAATATTAAATAGAAATTGTGATTTTAAGAATTCAGAAACAAAGCATAATATCATGTTTTCTCCGCCCTAAGGAGTGTGTAAAGATAACACATGGAGTTTACTGTTTTTGAATAATAAACACTTATTTTCCTTTAATTAAGATATTTATCGTAATTACATTAAAACTTTGAATATGTTTAGAAAGTTATAAATATATTCAACCATTTCAATACTCCTTTAATAATAGTGTCATGATCTAATAATTTTATGCAGCAGTTTTTTTCAAATATACAATGTTTACTTTCTGTTTTCAATAAAGTTTATTGCCTAAACTTCGCTACCTGACACCATAACAATGAATGTCATTGTCACATTTTTCTAAATAAAGTTTTTGTTATTGTCATATTTGCACAATTTAAAATGAAACCTCAAGTTATGATTGTCATCCTGTTAAAGTTTCATCATGAATACCAACAACCTAAAACTTATTACTATCGCTATCAAGAAAAACTAAATATTTGCAGTTTTTTCTTCTCTGTTTGCAAGCAATTTTTTCATGCTTTTTTTTAGTTGACAAGTATTTAAAAAATAAGTTTATCTATTGTTAGATTTTTGTCAAAAAAATATTCATAATATTTTTAATATAATAATGACTACAATAGACTCTATTACCAACCTCTCTGACTAAAACTGCCAAAGATGTTTCAAGGTTGAATATTTTTTCCTTTCTAAAATATTTCGCAATTTTTTTAAAAACTACTAACGCCATAAACACTAAAGTTCAGTCTGTAGACTATGTAAGCAAAAAAATAAAACAAAATCTAAAAAAATATTACAAACCTGAAAAATGTTTTCAACTCATTTTTTGCCTTTTGAATTTAATTCAAGAAACTAGGAAATATTGTGCAATTTATTGTTCCTAACTTTTTTTATAGAGAGCAAAAATTCCGCATTGATTGCGTATGAGTTAAAAAGCAATAAGAATACCCAATATAAAGGCCAAAATATAAAGAAAGAAAGTAAAATATATTTTTCTATTTTAAAACTCTAGATATCAAAATCAATTGCAGTACAACAACAATAGCAATCAATATATATCTTTAGAAGCCAATTGAATATACCCTACAGTTTACTAATCTAACTACTTAGAACAGAACTAAAACAGAACTACAACAGAACTTGAAATACAACTAGAATAGAACTAGAACATAACTAGAACGGAACTAGAACAGAACTAGAACAAAACTAGAACAAAACTAGAACAGAACTAGAACAGAACTAGAACAGAACTAGAACAGAACTAGAACAGAACTAGAACAGAACTAGAACAGAACAGAACTAGAACAGAACTAGAACAGAACTAGAACAGAACTAGAACAGAACTAGAACAGAACTTGAACAGAACTAGAACTAGAACAGAACTAGAACAGAACTAGAACAGAACTAGAACAGAACTAGAACAGAACTAAAACAGAACTAAAACAGAACTAGAACAGAACTAGAAGAGAACTAAACAGAACTAGAACAGAACTAGAACAGAACTAGAACAGAACTAGAACAGAACTAGAAACTAGAACAGAACTAGAACAGAAACTAGAACAGAACTAGAACAGAACTAGAACAGAAACTAGAACAGAACTAGAACAGAACTAGAACAGAACTAGAACAGAACTCAGAAAACAGAACTTGAACAGAACTAGAACTAGAACAGAACTAGAACAGAACTAGAACAGAACTAGAACAGAACTAGAACAGAACTAGAACAGAACTAAAACAGAACTAAAACAGAACTAGAACAGAACTAGAAGAGAACTAGAACAGAAACTAGAACAGAACTAGAACAGAACTAGAACCAGAACTAGAACAGAACTAGAACAGACTAGAACCGAACTAGAAACAGAACTAGAACAAGAACTAGAACAGAACTAGAACAGAACTAGAACAGAACTAGAACAGAACTAGAACAGAACTAGAACAGAACTAGAACATAACTAGAACATAACTAGAAGGAACTAGAACAGAACTAGAACAAAACTAGAACAGAACTAGAACAGAACTAGAACAGAACTAGAACAGAACTAGAACAGAACTAGAACAGAACTAGAACAGGAACTAGAACAGAACTAGAACAGAACTAGAACAGAACTAGAACAGAACTAGAACAGAACTAGAACAGAACTAGAACAGAACTAGAACAGAACTAGAACAGAACTAGAACAGAACTAGAACAGAACTAGAACAGAACTAGAACAGAACTAGAACAGAACTAGAACAGAACTAGAACAGAACTAGAACAGAACTAGAACAGAACTAGAACAGAACTAGAACAGAACTAGAACAGAACTAGAACAGAACTAGAACAGAACTAGAACAGAACTAGAACAGAACTAGAACAGAACTAGAACAGAACTAGAACAGAACTAGAACAGAACTAGAACAGAACAAGAACAGAACTCGAACAGAACTAGTACAGAACTATAACTATAACTAAATTCTACATAATATATATTATGAAGTTCTTAACAAGTTAACTATGTTTAGTACAAAGTACTTAATGGCTTAATTTCTACAAAATTCTTGAACATTTCAAGTATAATATATAGTGAACAACAACTTAAAGTATCAACTAGAACTTCCTAAACGGTATATGTACTTCATATTTTATCTATTCCTCTTTAGTTTTGGAGTATTTATTACCTTTCTTTTACAATGTACTCTATCTTAGATTGTGCTTGTTTGTTTGCTCGGAAAACAATTATTGACGTTTAACTTCAAATTCCATTTAAAATTACCTGAATTTCAAAGGGAATATTTGCGGGTGAGATATTTGTATTTTTATGTTACTCTGGTTTTATTTTGTCTATAAAATCTCAGTAGTAGTTCTATTTAAGTTGTTGATATTGGCGTCTTTCATAATCTCTTCGGTCTTTAATATTTTTCAAAGGTATTGATTTTTTATGTACAAGGAAGTTTGTGGCCAGGGAGGAAATAGTTTGAAAATATGTTTTTAATTATAATAATTCACGACCAACTAAGTAACTAACTAACTAACTAACTAACTAACTAGCTAACTAACTAACTAACTAACTAACTAACTAACTACTAACTAACTAACTAACTAACTAACTACTAACTAACTAACTAACTAACTAACTAACTAACTAACTAACTAACTAACTAACTACTAACTAACTAACTAACTAACTAACTACTAACTAACTAACTAACTAACTACTACTAACTAACTAACTAACTAACTAACTAACTAACTAACTAACTAACTAACTAACTAACTAACTAACTAACTAACTAACTACTAACTAACTAACTAACTAACTAACTAACTAACTAACTAACTAACTAACTAACTAACTAACTAACTAACTAACTAACTAACTAACTAACTAACTAACTAACTAACTAACTAACTACTAACTAACTAACTAACTAACTAACTAACTAACTAACTACTAACTAACTAACTAACTAACTAACTAACTAACTAACTAACTAACTAACTAACTACTACTAACTAACTAACTAACTAACTAACTAACTAACTAACTAACTAACTACTAACTAACTAACTAACTAACTAACTAACTAACTAACTAACTAACTAACTAACTAACTAACTAACTACTAACTAACTACTACTAACTAACTAACTACTACTAACTAACTAACTAACTACTAACTAACTAACTAACTAACTACTACTAACTAACTAACTAACTAACTAACTAACTAACTAACTAACTAACTAACTACTAACTAACTACTAACTAACTAACTAACTAACTAACTAACTAACTAACTAACGAACTAACTAAACTAACTAACTAACTACTAACTAACTAACTAACTAACTAACTAACTAACTACTAACTAACTAACTAACTAACTAACTAACTAACTAACTAACTAACTACTAACTAACTAACTACTAACTAACTAACTAACTAACTAACTAACTAACTAACTAACTAACTAACTAACTAACTACTAACTAACTAACTAACTAACTAACTAACTAACTAACTAACTAACTAACTACTAACTAACTAACTAACTAACTAACTAACTAACTAACTAACTAACTAACTAACTAACTAACTAACTAACTAACTAACTACTAACTAACTACTAACTAACTAACTAACTAACTACTACTAACTAACTACCTAAACTAACCTAACTAACTAACTAACTAACTAACTAACTAACTACTAACTAACTAACTACTAAATACTAACTAACTAACTAACTAACTAACTAAACTAACTACTAACTAACTACGAACTAACTAACTAACTAACTAACTAACTAACTAACTAACTAACTAACTACTAACTAACTAACTAACTAACTAACTAACTACTAACTAACTAACTAACTAACTAACTAACTAACTAACTAACTAACTAACTAACTAACTACTAACTAACTAACTAACTAACTAACTAACTAACTAACTAACTAACTAACTAACTAACTAACTAACTAACTAACTAACTAACTACTAACTAACTAACTAACTAACTAACTAACTAACTACTACTAACAATACTACTAACTACTAACTAACTACTAACATAACTAACTAACTACTAACTAACTAAACTACTAACTAACTAACAACTAACTAACTAACTACTAACTAAACTAACTAACTAACGACTAACTAACTAACGAACTAACTAACTACTAACTAACTAACTAACTAACTAACTAACTAACTAACTAACTAACTAACTACTAACTAACTAACTAACTAACTAACTAACTAACTACTAACTAACTAACTAACTAACTAACTAACTAACTAACTAACTAACTAACTAACTAACTAACTAACTAACTAACTAACTAACTAACGAACTAACTAACAACTAACTAACTACTAACTAACTACTAACTAAATACTAACTAACTAACTAACTACTAACTAACTACTAACTAACTAACTAACTAACTAACTAACTAACTAACTAACTAACTAACTAACTAACTAACTAACTAACTAACTAACTAACTAACTAACTAACTAACCTAACGAATCTAACTAACTAACTAACTAACTAACTACTAACTAACGACTAACTACAACTAACTAACTAACTAAAAAACTAAAAAAAACTAACTACTAACTAACTAACTAACTAAACTAACTAACTAACAACTAACTAACTACTAACTAACTAACTAACTAACTAACTAACTAAACTAAACTATACTAACGAACTAACTAACTAACTAACTACTAACGACTAACTAACTACTAACTAACTAACGAACTACTAACTAATAACTAACTACTACTACTATTCATTTTCGGTACCTAATCGCTTGAGAATAGTTGATTTGTGATTGTGATTTCAACAAACAGACGAACGGGCATGGCTAGATTGCCTTAGAATTTAATAAGGACCCAGAATATGCATACATATTTACTTTGTAGATCTACGACAAATACCGATGTCTTACAAGCGAAATACCAATATACCATTTATAGATCGTGTGCATTAATATATTCAATTAATTGTACATATATTTATATCTTTAATACTATTTTTTCTTAAAGGAGGATTTCACTGCATATCAGCGTTATTTAATCATATGTGTAAAATATCTGGAATTTATTTGTTTCGCTTGACTTGTATAAATGTCATAGGAAATATTTGCCAAATTAATTGAAAGCATAGAACAATTAAATTCAAAATACTTCTGAAAGTATTTTGTAGCCTATAATATTGTACATATAAAGGGATTATCATCGTGTTCACTTGTATATCAAAAATTCCACTCCAAAACTTCAACATTTCACTGCTGTTCTACTAATTCTACTCAATAAATTTCCCATCTACTTAATCCCTTTGGGAATGTTGGCAAATAATTTTGAATAGAAATTGTTTGGAATACGATATTTTTTAGTTGGTTTAAATGAAATTCAGTTTTAGTCTTTATAGTTGTACCTACATTATTTAATTGTTTAAAGTGTATAATAGTATTTCATGAAGATGAAATTGTTTTATAACATTTGGACTGAACTGCAAAAGATATATAAAAAATGAAAAAGTTGAACGAACATTCAAACGCAAAAATCATGTTGAGTATGTTTTGCAACGACAACAAATTGTAACTTAATTGGAATTTTAGATGACATATGTGTGTGTGTGTAAAGGTGTTTGAATGAATGAAAAAATTCTACATGAATGGATGGTTGGGCACACAACTACAGGTGTCTGTGATATGTAACTGTTCCCAACAACCTAAACAAAAACACTCACATACGACAGCAAAAAAGTTGGAGGAGCCACACCAAAAACATAAAAAAAAACTGATACTTTAGTTGAGTGACAATTTAAGTTGCCAGCCTAAAAAAGTTGTTGGAATGAATAAGACATAATAAGTCTAAAGTTTGAAAATAATTATCAAAAAATCATTAGTTAAATATTTTTGCAAAATTTGGGTATTGTGGGAATTTTTTGAATTTGCTTAAAGTTGCTTTAAACTGGCCACTCTATCAAAAAATAAATTGACAATACATACATATCTATAAGTGCCAGTCTCTAAGTTTGTGGTTGTTACACCTTTTAGAGGTAAAAAATATTGTAGCTAAGTTAAAAAATCTATTGTATAAATTGCGTTAACAGCTACATACATTGTTTCGTTTTTATTATTTTATCCCATATGGGTACAAATTACCCTTTAGTTTTTGAAATGGTTGTATATGTATCTATAATTTTGGCAAAAACGGAAGGCCTATTGGAGATAATCAATGACGATAAAAACCCCACTTCGAAAATATACATATTTATTGATAACACTGTGTGCAATTTTTTAAGTCATGGAAATATAGCCATATTATACTTTCTAGTTCAGTTCTAGTACAGTTCTAGTTCAGTTCTAGTTCAGTTCTAGTTCTAGTCAGTTCTAGTTCAGTTCTAGTTCAGTTCTAGTTCAGTTCTAGTTCAGTTCAGTCAGTCTAGTTCAGTTCTAGTTCGTTCTAGTTCAGTTCTAGTTCAGTTCTAGTTCAGTTCTAGTTCAGTTCTAGTTCAGTTCTAGTTCAGTTCTAGTTCAGTTCTAGTTCAGTTCTAGTTCAGTTCAGTTCTAGTTCAGTTCTAGTTCAGTTCTAGTTCAGTTCTAGTTCAGTTCTAGTTCAGTTCTATTCAGTTCTAGTTCAGTCTAGTTCAGTTCTAGTTCAGTTCTAGTTCAGTTCTAGTTCAGTTTAGTTTCAGTTCTAGTTCAGTTCAGTCTAGTTCAGTTCTAGTTCAGTTCTAGTTCAGTTCTAGTTCAGTTCTAGTTCAGTTCTAGTTCAGTTCTAGTTCAGTTCTAGTTCAGTTCTAGTTCAGTTCTAGTTCAGTTCTAGTTCAGTTCTAGTTCAGTTCTAGTTCAGTTCTAGTTCAGTTCTAGTTCAGTTTCTAGTTCAGTTCTAGTTCAGTTCTAGTTCAGTTCTAGTTCAGTTCTAGTTCAGTTCTAGTTTCAGTTCTAGTTCAGTTCTAGTTCAGTTCTAGTTCAGTTCTAGTTCAGTTCTAGTTCAGTTCTAGTTCAGTTCTAGTTCAGTTCTAGTTCAGTTCTAGTTCAGTTCTAGTTCAGTTCTAGTTCAGTTCTAGTTCAGTTCTAGTTCAGTTCTAGTTCAGTTCTAGTTCAGTTCTAGTTCAGTTCTAGTTCAGTTCTAGTTCAGTTCTAGTTCAGTTCTAGTTCAGTTCTAGTTCAGTTCTAGTTCAGTTCTAGTTCAGTTCTAGTTCAGTTCTAGTTCAGTTCTAGTTCAGTTCTAGTTCAGTTCTAGTTCAGTTCTAGTTCAGTTCTAGTTCAGTTCTAGTTCAGTTCTAGTTCAGTTCTAGTTCAGTTCTAGTTCAGTTCTAGTTCAGTTCTAGTTCAGTTCTAGTTCAGTTCTAGTTCAGTTCTAGTTCAGTTCTAGTTCAGTTCTAGTTCAGTTCTAGTTCAGTTCTAGTTCAGTTCTAGTTCAGTTCTAGTTCAGTTCTAGTTCAGTTCTAGTTCAGTTCTAGTTCAGTTCTAGTTCAGTTCTAGTTCAGTTCTAGTTCAGTTCTAGTTCAGTTCTAGTTCAGTTCTAGTTCAGTTCTAGTTCAGTTCTAGTTCAGTTCTAGTTCTAGTTCAATTCTAGTTCTAATTCTAATTCTCATCATTCTAATTCTAATTCTAATTCTAATTCTAATTCTAATTCTAATTCTAATTCTAATTCTAATTCTAATTCTAATTCTAATTCTAATTCTAATTCTAGTTCTAGTTCTAGTTCTAGTTCTAGTTCAGTTCAGTTCAGTTCAGTTCAGTTCTAGTTCTAGTTCAGTTCAGTTCAGTTCAGTTCAGTTCTAGTTCTAGTTCTAGTTCTAGTTCTAGTCAGTTCTAGTTCAGTTCTAGTTCATTTCTAGTTCAGTTCTAGTTCAGTTCTAGTTCAGTTCTAGTTCAGTTCTAGTTCAGTTCTAGTTCAGTTCTAGTTCAGTTCTAGTTCAGTTCTAGTTCAGTTCTAGTTCAGTTCTAGTTCAGTTCTAGTTCAGTTCTAGTTCAGTTCTAGTTCAGTTCTAGTTCAGTTCTAGTTCAGTTCTAGTTCAGTTCTAGTTCAGTTCTAGTTCAGTTCTAGTTCAGTTCTAGTTCAGTTCTAGTTCAGTTCTAGTTCAGTTCTAGTTCAGTTCTAGTTCAGTTCTAGTTCAGTTCTAGTTCAGTTCTAGTTCTAGTTCTAATTCTAATTCTAATTCTAATTCTAATTCTAATTCTAATTCTAATTCTAATTCTAATTCTAATTCTAATTCTAATTCTAATTCTAATTCTAATTCTAATTCTAGTTCTAGTTCTAGTTCTAGTTCAGTTCAGTTCAGTTCAGTTCTAGTTTAGTTCTAGTTCTAGTTCAGTTCTAGTTCAGTTCTAGTTCATTTCTAGTTCATTTCTAGTTCAGTTCTAGTTCAGTTCTAGTTCAGTTCTAGTTCACTTCTAGTTCAGTTGTAGTCATTTCAAGTGTAAAGTTTTATTTACATTGTAAAATTGCACTGCTTTATTAACGACACCAGTACGTATACGTGTTAATGATTTATTGATTTTACAAATATTAAGTATACGCCTAACTCGAAAAAATCGAAGTTTTCATAGATTTTAATCTTGAAGATGATTTTATTTTGTTTTATATATTCATAGTTTTTGTTCTTTCTTGTTTCGGTATTTTCATACCATCGGTACTTTAAAAAAACTTCCGTGTTTATCACGTATATAATTCTATACCCGTTTCCGAAATTGTGTGAAATGGTCATAGAAAACTTCAGGGATACTTTTGTATGGGTGAAGGTGCAAATACACACACACATTCACTCACTTACTGTAACTGTTAAGTGTGTTACTAGTTCTGTCATGAGTTTTGGTGAAAAATGTCTATATTTGTCTAATGTTTTTTTCGCTGTTCAAGTATCGTATGAGTGCTCGCTTGGGGATTGTTACAAGCGACAGTGTAGAGTGTGAGTAACAAAATGAAAACTGTCAACATAAGGACTTCAAAGTGTGTAGTTTGTTTATTTTTTTGTTCCTCGATGAATCTTTTTTTTTCAACATAGATTCTATTGTTAAAGGTGTTTTATTATTAAAAATAATAACATTTTGTAAAAAAAAGTGAAAATTTATAGATGTGTGACTGAGAGTTTGTTTATTATTTGTTACATTTATTGTATTTGTGTTTTAGAGCATACGTCTTATTTCCGTTTGATGAATGCTTAAGTGTTGTCTGTTGTAAAAAAAATCAAGTTAATTGGCTTAAAAATGGAAAAAATAAGAGGAAATAAAATAAATTAAAAAATATTTTTTATGTAAAAACCTCAGTTTTCTATATTTTATATCTATCTATGCACACATTTGTTAAATTTTAAATCGTGGTTGCCTACTTGTCGTTTGTGTGTTAAACTAACCTACTAAATTGTATTTCCTCTCCCAAAAATCAGCTTTCTGTGTCTGTTTGATTACCGTTGACTATCATCTTTGATCTCTTTTTGGCTTTTCTGTGTGTTGCAAACATAAACTAGCGTCTATACCAACTGTTTGAAAACGCATGGTTAACGAAAAGAAAACTAAATTGAAAAATTTCACACATGATTTTCCTTTTAACCCATTAACGTGGTCAGTGCTTTTTTTTTGTTGAAAAATTTGTATTGTAATTTGTTTACAAGCAATTGAAGTTCAATGGAAATTGAAAAAATGATGTGTGATTATTGAAGTTTTAACCATAAAATGCTTGTTCTTCTTGCATATACTCTGATATGCATGACAACATTAGAATAGTCGAGGAAATGTCCGAAAGAGTGGGACTGAAGATCAATGTGGTGATAATCAATGGCGTGAACACATACATACATATCAAGGGCTTTGGTTGAATCGTTCGATGACAGCTGTCCTCTGCAAGAGAGAAGACTCTTGGCAAATTATTTAAGGGGAATCGGAATTTATAATCAATGGACTCTCATTTTCCACCTCCCTTCACCTAATATCGGGTACCATAGACGAACCGATATTGGTGGAAGTTGAGGCTAACACAGAGACAGGTATTACAACCGACATGGTTGATTTCCTAAGAAGGAAATCAAGAGTTTTGCAGCCTATAACACTGCAGGACCGAATGGTATTTTTACGGCTGGTTTTGTGACTGGTTTGAGGTCGAGGTTAGTATGATTTTACGTATTCTGAGTGGGCATACAGTATTACGGGCACAGCTATACAAAATTGGATATGTGGATTCAAACGAATGTAGAATATGTAGAGAGGACCTTGAAACTCTGGAGCACTTTGTTTGACATTGTCAGGTTTTTTGTAAAAATTAGATCCAAATATCATGGGAGTGATCCTTCCAATCCTCCTCTTGTTTGTATCACTCCATAGAATCTTTGTGTTTCTACCCATCATTTCGTGATTATTTCCAAATGGCTTGGAATCCACATGCAGGAGTGCAGAGTAGATAAATGATGGTATATATCAGTTTCTGACCTTTTAATGTAAACCCTCAGGTCCATTTTGACTCCCAGTTTAGAGTCATCTGTGATCACAGTCTTAAATTTCCTACAAATTCTGTCGTTAATATGAGATCGGACACCTCCGATGTTTAAAGTGTCCACTCAATCTCTCAGAACCTCTACTAAGATGTCTTTACATATTCCTTAATGTGCAGTGTTTGTTCGATAGAATTAACAGGGCTGTTCTTCTAAAGTAATTTCCAATTTTAGAATTTTGTTCCAAACTGTGTATCGATCTACACAGTTTTTTATTTCACAACCTTTTCTCAAAATTCTTCAAATTTCCTAACATGAGTTTCTTTCAACCTCCAATTACCCATTTTATGATTAAATTTCCTTTAAAAGTTTCCTGTTTCTTTTGCTTTAGTTGCAATTTAATAATTTTTTTAACAATAAAAAAAATTTACACAACTTCAGAACAAACAAAAATCTAAATAACTAATATTGTGCTGAATAGAGAAGAGAGTTTGTTTAGAAGAAAGGTAAACAAATGTGCACACATCACATGTGTACGTAGTTCATACATAGCTCTAGTATGAAAAGACTTTGTTCGAAGTGATGTGCTACTGTTGCTGGTGCTGAAACAGCATATTCATAGCACAAACAAATAACTAACTTTCAAATTGCAAACATTCTTCTGCTGCTAGCCACACACCACTTTGTTATAGCAACTGAAAAAAAATTGTAGTTAGAAAAAATTTTATATAAAAATTACCTTAAAAAGTACCAAATATCCAAAACAAGAAACAGAAATCCTTTTATATGCAAAACAATTTCCATAAAATAAAAAAAAAAATTCGAGATTCACTAACAATAATAAGAAGAGCCAGAAAGGCAATAATAAACTTTAAATATGCATACTGAACGTTTACTCTATTGCCTGCCAGGGCAAGACATCAAAAGAATTGTTATGTTTGTTACCGCAAATAATCTTTAAATTGTCTATAAATACATGATGATGATGGAGAAAAGGAAAAAAGAACAAATTTCGTCATTATCGTTACTTTTATGATTTGGCTCTGTGTTCAATCAGTTGCTCTTTGGTTTTTGAGATATTTTTTTTTTTTATTTTATTTATATTACTTTTATCACTCCATTAGTTAAGCATAATGTGTAGAATTTTATGCCACATCCTGCGTATATGTACGACGGATTATATGTGTGTGTTACGGCTCAGTGTATGCATACGATTAAGACCATTTATTTAACGAAAGGGGGAAGTGAAAGTTCCTGCTTAAATTGTATAAAAAAAACTCCTACGCTCTAACATTGTTTTGAATTTTCTCCTCTTTAAGCTACTTTGTATATATTGCGATTTTTATGACGATTTGTTGAAAACAAAAGCAGAAGAAAATTTAAGAATGATGAGAGACGATGACGAGAACATCTTTATTTCCGCTTATTTAATGACATCAGCAATCAACAATAACAACAGTGGGGTAAAGTTCTAGTTCTAGTTCAGTTCTAGTTCAGTTCTAGTTCAGTCCTAGTTCAGTTCTAGTTCAGTACTAGTTCAGTTCTAGTTCAGTTCTAGTTCAGTTCTAGTTCAGTTCTAGTTCAGTTCTAGTTCAGTTCTAGTTCAGATTTAATTCAGTTCTAGTTCAGTTCTAGTTTAGTTCTAGTTCAGTTCTAGTTCAGTTCTTAGTTCTAGTTCAGTTCTAGTTTAGTTCAGTTCTAGTTCAGTTCTAGTTCAGTTCTAGTCAGTTCTAGTTCAGTTCTAGTTCAGTTCTAGTTCAGTTCTAGTTCAGTTCTAGTTCAGTTCTAGTTCAGTTCTAGTTCAGTTCTAGTTCAGTTCTAGTTCAGTTCTAGTTCAGTTCTAGTTCAGTTCTAGTTCAGTTCTAGTTCAGTTCTAGTTCAGTTCTAGTTCAGTCAGTTCTAGTTCAGTTCTAGTTCAGTTCTAGTTCAGTTCTAGTTCAGTTCTAGTTCAGTTCTAGTTCAGTTCTAGTTCAGTTCTAGTTCAGTTCTAGTTCAGTTCTAGTTCAGTTCTAGTTCAGTTCTTGTTCAGTTCTAGTTCTAGTTCAGTTCTAGTTCAGTTCTAGTTCAGTTCTAGTTCAGTTCTAGTTCAGTTCTAGTTCAGTTCTAGTTCAGTTTCTAGTTCAGTTCTAGTTCAGTTCTAGTTCAGTTCTAGTTCAGTTCTAGTTCAGTTCTAGTTCAGCTCTTGTTCAATTCTAGTTCAGTTCTAGTTCAGTTCTAGTTCAGTTCTAGTTCAGTTCTAGTTCAGTTCTAGTTCAGTTCTAGTTCAGTTCTAGTTCAGTTCTAGTTCAGTTCTAGTTCAGTTCTAGTTCAGTTCTAGTTCAGTTCTAGTTCAGTTCTAGTTCAGTTCTAGTTCAGTTCTAGTTCAGTTCTAGTTCAGTTCTAGTTCAGTTCTAGTTCAGTTCTAGTTCAGTTCTAGTTCAGTTTATGATGAAGATTAACTTATGTTTATTATACATATAGACAAATTATCCCCATTTTGTTCTTCAAAATGTAAAGAAAGAAACATTGTATATTATTTGACGGTTTATTTGCAAATATTCTTACTTTTAAATATGAAGTTCTTAAACAATTTTCTTAAAAATTTCTTTAGTCATTTACATAAACCGTCAACAAATTATTATGCTAAATGACAATTGTTTGACTTTCTTTCCAAACTCTAATGACAATTTAATACACATGCCATATGCATACATATGCACATACATATGAGAATATAATACATAAGAAAATTTCATTTTCAGTTTAGTTTTCAACTTCAACTGACAAGTTAGCTTAAGTTTAACATTTAGCTCTTCTAAAACTTTTTCATTTTCAATTTCAGTTTTAGTTCAGCTTTTTTCGAACCAAGAAAAATCAAGAAAACACTTTAAACTTTTTGTGTTGTCTTGTGCATAGAGTTTTTTTATGTAAGGACATCAAGCAAATAACCAGCCAGCAAAACAATTTTTGCACAAACTTGTTCTTTTTTGTGAGAATGAAAATAAGTGTTAAAATGTACAAGAAATCAAATGTACTTAAAACTTACATTTAGACATACAGAATCACCTCAATAAAACTTCATACATAAAAACGTTCTTCTCATACTTACACCTGGTAAACAGAAGTTTCTTTCGATGAAACAGCTTGTGATTATTGTGTGAACAGTGAACTTAAGTACGTATCAGCAAAATATGAAAGCACTGTGAACAGAGAAAAAATTAAATTGTGCATATACCTCTCTAAACTCCCACTTTATTTTCAAGTACTTCTCAGTGAATAATCAACAATAAAAACACCTTAGAGTTTAGTTACCATTTAAGAGCTTCCCATGTTTGCAAAAGTAAAGCAAAGAAAAAATAGCAAAGGATTAACCCGAAAAAACGAAATTGAAATTAAGCCAGTAGTGGGAAAAAATGGCGTGTTAAATAATAAAACACTCACATATGTATGAAATACTTGCAATTTGTTTTAATTTTTTGTGTTGTTACAAATTCGTTATTATTAAAGCAAGTACAGTGGGATTTAAAGGAAAATCTATTTATAATAAAATATAAATATATAAAAATCCATGTATATTATTACTAGAACTCAATTAGAACTGAACTAGAACTGAACTAGAACTGAACTAGAACTGAACTAGAACTGAACTAGAACTGAACTAGAACTGAACTAGAACTGAACTAGAACTGAACTAGAACTGAACTAGAACTGACTACTGAACTAGAACTGAACTAGAACTGAACTAGAACTGAACTAGAACTGAACTAGAACTGAACTAGAACTGAACTAGAACTGAACTAGAACTGAACTAGAACTGAACTAACTGAACTAGAACTGAACTAGAACTGAACTAGAACTGAACTAGAACTGAACTAGAACTGAACGAGAACTGAACTAGAACTGAACTAGAACTGAACTAGAACTGAACTAGAACTGAACTAGAACTGAACTAGAACTGAACTAGAACTGAACTAGAACTGAACTAGAACTGAACTAGAACTGAACTAGAACTGAAACTAGAACTGAACTAGAACGAACTAGAACTGAACTAGAACTGACTAGAACTGAACAGAACTGACTAGAACTGAACTAGAACTGAACTAGAACTGACTAGAACTGAACTAGAACTGAACTAGAACTGAACTAGAACTGACTAGAACTGAACTAGAACTGAACTAGAACTGAACTAGAACTGAACTAGAACTGAACTAGAACTGAACTAGAACTGAACTAGAACTGAACTAGAACTAACTAGAACTGAACTAGAACTGAACTAGAACTGAACTATGAACTGAACTAGACTGAACGAGAACTGAACTAGAACTGAACTAGAACTGAACTAGAACTGAACTAGAACTGAACTAGAACTGAACTAGAACTGAACTAGAACTGAACTAGAACTGAACTAGAACTGAACTAGAACTGAACTAGAACTGAACTAGAACTGAACTAGAACTGAACTAGAACTGAACTAGAACTGAACTAGAACTGAACTAGAACTGAACTAGAACTGAACTAGAACTGAACTAGAACTGAACTAGAACTGAACTAGAACTGAACTAGAACTGAACTAGAACTGAACTAGAACTGAACTAGAACTGAACTAGAACTGAACTAGAACTGAACTAGAACTGAACTAGAACTGAACTAGAACTGAACTAGAACTGAACTAGAACTGAACTAGAACTGAACTAGAACTGAACTAGAACTGAACTAGAACTGAACTAGAACTGAACTAGAACTGAACTAGAACTGAACTAGAACTGAACTAGAAATGAACTAGAACTGAACTAGAACTGAACTAGAACTGAACTAGAACTGAACTAGAACTGAACTAGAACTGAACTAGAACTGAACTAGAACTGAACTAGAACTGAACTAGAACTGAACTAGAACTGAACTAGAACTGAACTAGAACTGAACTAGAACTGAACTAAAACTGAACTAGAACTGAACTAGAACTGAACTAGAACTGAACTAGAACTGAACTAGAACTGAACTAGAACTGAACTAGAACTGAACTAGAACTGAACTAGAACTGAACTAGAACTGAACTAGAACTGAACTAGAACTGAACTAGAACTGAACTAGAACTGAACTAGAACTGAACTAGAACTGAACTAGAACTGAACTAGAACTGAACTAGAACTGAACTAGAACTGAACTAGAACTGAACTAGAACTGAACTAGAACTGAACTGAACTAGAACTGAACTGAACTAGAACTGAACTGAACTAGAACTGAACTGAACTGAACTGAACTAGAACTGAACTGAACTAGAACTGAACTGAACTAGAACTGAACTAGAACTGAACTAGAACTGAACTAGAACTGAACTAGAACTGAACTAGAACTGAACTAGAACTGAAAAAAACTAGAACTGAACTAGAACTGAACTAGAACTGAACTAGAACTGAACAGAACTGAATAGAACTGAACTAGAAACTGAACTAGAACTGAACTAGAACTGAACTAGAACTGAACTAGAACTGAACTAGAACTGAACTAGAACTGAACTAGAACTGAACTAGAACTGAACTAGAACTGAACTAGAACTGAACTAGAACTGAACTAGAACTGAACTAGAACTGAACTAGAACTGAACTAGAACTGAACTAGAACTGAACTAGACTGAACTAGAACTGAACTAGAACTGAACTAGAACTGAACTAGAACTGAACTAGAACTGAACTAGAACTGAACTAGAACTGAACTAGAACTGAACTAGAACTGAACTAGAACTGAACTAGAACTGAACTAGAACTGAACTAGAACTGAACTAGAACTGAACTAGAACTGAACTAGAACTGAACTAGAACTGAACTGAACTAGAACTGAACTAGAACTGAACTAGAACTGAACTAGAACTGAACTAGAACTGAACTAGAACTGAACTAGAACTGAACTAGAACTGAACTAGAACTGAACTAGAACGAACTAGAACTGAACTAGAACTGAACTAGAAATGAACTAGAACTGAACTAGAACTGAACTAGAACTGAACTAGAACTGAACTAGAACTGAACTAGAACTGAACTAGAACTGAACTAGAACTGAACTAACATACTGAGATAAAAATTTAACACTAATAACTTTCGTATGTTCAAAATCTGTTGAGGGCACTACAGGGTATATCATATAAGTAGTCGTGCATATTTTATTACAGTTCCTAAAATATATAATATTTTAAATCGACATTACTTTCATTTTATTAATAAACATTTCTTAAATATTTGCTTGACAAATTAAATACCAGTAATTGAATTATTTAATTTTAAAATAAACATAAGCTAATTTTTCTTCCATTCTATTATATATCATTGACTTTCTATACAAAAATATTTATATTTATGACATAGTTAACAATTAAATGAATGTGAAATATTTTATTTAATCCTGCATAAAAGATACAAAGAAAATTAATTTTAGTTGTATTGTTTGATAGTCGTCAACAATTGAGGTTAAATTTCCAGTGATTTAAAAATATACTAACCGACAGAAAGTAAAGAGAAAAAGAAGATGTTTTTAAGAAAAAGAAGTGGAGGCATTGTCAGGATTTGTAATAAATACAATGGTGTGTATTGTTTGGAAAATAGTAAGAGATATAATGATGAAAAATTTTAAAAGTTGGATATGAATGAAATAGAAGCGAAATTGTGAGAGAAATTGATTCGATTGTCATTTAATTAAAAGATTAATTGATTTGTATTTTTTTTTAATAATTTTAATATATTGCATTAAACCCATAGTGCACATTTCTATTTTTATCATAGTTTACCTTAAAGAAAACAAACAAACAAGCAAACATATAAATGTAATTTTATCTTTAATAATGAAAAGAAAAAGAGGAAAATGTTGATAAAAACATAACTTTACGAATAAATAAAAAACAAACAAATAAATATCCAAAAATATATAAAAAAATTCTATCTTATCAATCAATACACTCAACAATCGTGCAAGTAAAAATAAATAAAACTGTTTTCCCGAATTTGTGAACAAAAAACCCTAAAAATTCTTTCAATTCAATACTTGAAAGAACGAACGACATCGAGTAAAAATCATTGAGTCGGAAACACACATACCAGACGAAATCAAAAGAAAATATAGAAACACACACTCCGTTACATTTAGATTTACAAACACTTACTACTATTACACAAACATTCAATAAACGGACAAATGGATGGATGGTTGAACAAATGAATGTACGAATAAACGAAAAAAACATTGAACATTTGAAGTCAAGTTAATCATGAAAATTGCCAATTATAACTTGAATTGCAGCAATGAGAATGAGGGGTTTACAAGGAGGAATCATTCATTGAAGTACCAAAAAAAATATAAAGTCAAATGAGGAAAAGAAAGGAATACAATTTATAAGAATTACTCGTCAAAAGGATAAACATACTACATATAAATAAAGAAATACATATTCATTATACACATACACAGGAAAATACTTATGCATACATAAATATATCGGTATTTAATAGATCTTTGTTGTGTAACACTGCCACTCTATTTCGGTTAAAGGGTATATTTTATTTGTCGATCGAAACGAGAGACAGAGAAAGGACTGTCTATTGTTGGACTGTTTCCCCTCATACCCTTTGTTACAACTTCTGCAGATACAGATTTAATAGCAGATTTGTATCTGTATGTCCCATAGTACCTTATCCAGTTTGCCGCTATTTTTATGGCCGAGATCTCATCCTCTTCGAAGACTAAGAATGTAAAGGAAAGTATGGAGTCGTAGACATCACGATCGAGTCTGTTTCAATAGAACATACCACTTCTACCACGATAAGCAATATTTCGGGACAAATCGTCAGTCAATGTCGCAAATGGTGAAACTTTTAACTTTAAAAGAAAAGTACTGTGTACTACAATAGTCAGTTAGTACTCCATAGACAATATTATGGCAGTATGTTCTATAGGCATATGCAGAAAATGTTCATGTTGCTCACTGGGTGGATTAGAGACGGTCCACCAATTCAAGAAGAAAACTCAGGTGATAATTTCCGTACATGGTTGACGTCGGTCAAGCACTTTGCTCAAGGAGTCGAGCTATCTTATCTCTAGTTTTAGGTATCCTATTGTGGAGTGACAGCCGTTAAGAGTAAATCCCAATTAATACCCCGTAAATGGGGATACAATCACCCAGTTGAGTCAATGGAGAGGGGTTCTCTCAAAACACAACAATCGCACGTGGTTCGCCACTATGTCTCAGCCTAACCGCAGAGATGGACCACCAAGTTCAACGTTGTCATGTGCAAGTCTAGTGATCCACTTAAATGCATTTCTCATCCTATCAAAGTCCTCATAACTATACTACAGAAATGGCTCTGTTGATTCGGCAATAGCAACTAGAAAACTATTTTGGAGACAGAAATATGTGCTTATATTATTCAGGATTTCTCTTTTAGGCCCAATCCAATAACAGGAAGAGGTATGCCCAAACTCAACCATAGTCGGCAATAATCAATCAGTATTAATATTCCTCGACTGGGACATCATCGAAGGGATTTTGCCGAACTTTATCAAGTTATATCAGCTCCATCTACTTGTACTTAGATATATCATGTACAGCAGACAACTCCCAAGTTTTAAGCTGACATCTGAAAAGGTAAACTAAATATTGGACAATGCGATAAACCTTCTGATTCGATACATTCCCAGGTATAGTCGCGCAGCCAAATCGAACCGTTGGTAATATCATCGTGTCACTATTAGCATTTTTTGTAATCAGTATACATAATAGAATTGGTCAGAAGTCTATCTCTAGATGTAAAATTTGTGTTTGTTTATCCAGTTCTAAAAATCCTTTTAATTAAAACTTGGAACTACTCAGAGAAACATTCAGCCCTCAATTTCATATTTATAGTTAAGCTGATTTCGGAATAGTAGAGATATAATAGAGGGTTGTCTATCACAATCTATACTTCCTGGAATCCGAATTCTAACCACAACACCTCTTCCTAATCACTCAACTCTAGCTTCAAGTCAGTATTTCCTGCTATTACAAAATGTATAAAAAGGGATTGGCTAGAATATGGAACCAACAGAGTTTAATATATTGTCCGACAGTAAGAAGACAAGTTTAAGCGATTAGTGGTAAGATTTCCATCATATGAGTACCAGGCCATTTGGGGATAATAAGTTGGAAGTAGAGAAAGTTAACTTGATGAATTTGAAACCGTTCAACGCAACGAGAGCAGAAGAATTCCGAACGACATGACTACTTGAAATAATAATAGGTAACCTCAGAGAGAGGAAGATGAGAATTCTCTTTGGAATGAATAAGACCGAAGTTGGTATGATGTACACACATGTTTACGGACACAACTGTACAAAAATTGAACGACTGGATTCAGATAATTTCTCTGTAATTTCATCGAAATTAGATGCATATATCTTGGCAACGATGTTATTCCTGACATTTTATCCCTCACGAACACTGATTGAAAAGTTCTAAAGTTCTATGAACTACTTCCAGGAAACTGAACTTCTAAGCTACTTCCAAGCAAATTCTCGAAGAACTTCGAAGGGTATCAATCGTAAGGTTAACTAAACCTCCAATATTGAAGGGAGATCAATTATTATCCTTTCCTTTCCTTATTTATTCATTTGGTCACTTATTATTTAAATTATAGACAAATATTTTCTTAACATAAACTATTCAAGTACCCATAAAATATTCTAGAAAACTTGACCTTTCTATAGGGCGCAAAGACATACATAAATTGTCGCAAACCTTCTGTCATTGTCATAAACCGACACTCCACCCACTTATTGTACGTATTTTTATTACGATTATGAATTTGTACTTCAATCAATTGTACTATTTCAAACATGTTCAGTATCAATTTTAATAATTCCTTTTTGGGGGGGAGTGGCTGTTCGTTTAATGGAGCAGCAGTTTCAATGGAACAAGTAAAAATATTGAAGATTAGAATTCTACGGAAAACTAGAAAAGAGAAAAAAGAAACTAAAGAAATCAATGTATGAATGAATCTACTAAGGAAAAGAAATAAAGATGCTTATGAACAGGATGATTATGAGGATGGGAGAAATGGTGAAATTATTATTGTTGTTATTGCTGTGTATTTCCTAGAAAGGGTTCTACTTCACTTCGCATAAATGATACTGTTCATGATGATGACGATAACTATGATGACAAAAATGATGGAATAGGAATTATGAACGTGCTTATTCGTTTCAATTGTTGAACAACAGAACTTAATTTAGCAAAAAAAAAAAAAAAAAAAAAAAAAGACAAATTTCACCCAAAGACCTTAAACGAAGGAGAATGAGATGATAAAATTCCTATGAACTGCAGAATATGGTTTTGCGAGTGGAATTGTATTTATTGTTGTTTACCTTGGATTTGGTTAGTGGGTTGAATAGCTGTGAGGTTTATCGGTTGGCGAGATGGGTGGTTAGTATTTGTATTTTAGATTTGGTTTGCTTGGCTTAAAGTTTGGTTAGATGGATGGTTGTTGGTTAGTTAGTAGTGACCGAGGTAAAAATGTTTTTATTGATGTTTTGTTTTTAATCTTTGGGGCGGATTGGAGTGCATAAACAAACTTGAGTAATAATTTTTACTGCCAATCTTCTTCTATGTTTGTTACACAATGTTCAGTAAATGAATTACAATTTCTTTTTACGATAAGTAAATATGTAGTTGTAGAGAAGTATATAGTAGTAGTTATACTAAATACATGTAAATGGAATTTTAATCAGAACAGTGAAAATTTGATTTGTTGAGAAGGTTGTGCTATACTGGAGGAGTAACAAGAATAAGAGTTTTTTTTTTTACGATTTTAATCAATAATTTTATCAATTTAAACTGCTCTTATTATGTTTGCAACTGTTTTAGTCTATAAGCCTCTATTTACATAGTTCAATTTATTCAACTATTCTTCATTTTCAAATGCCTTTTATCGATTTAGAAATAAATCTGATAAGATGTTTGTCTATACGAATTTCTTCTCTTTTACATTGCAAGAATATTTTGGTTAAATTATTGAGGAAAATTTCAACTGGACATGTTATGCCTGCATTTCCAGTTACATGAATTTCAACATATCAAAAGCAGCAATAAAATGAAACGGGAATACTATCGGTATTGAATTGACAGAAGCCTGAACCAATGCTCACTTGGGTCCAAGTTGGACCCGTTGTGTTACCATGTTGTTTCACATGTTAATACAACCTTATTTCAACATGTTATTTCAGCTTTTGTCCACGATTGTTCGTTCATAAACTATTCCTGTCTTAAGTCAGCAAAAGCGGGGCAATGACATAGAATATGCTCAGTGCTTTCAGAGAAATCGTTATAAGAAAGTTGTAGACTCTGCCAATGTAGGTACCCATTGGCAGAGTCTACAACTTTCTTATAACGATTTCTGTGAAAGCACTGAGCATAACCAGTGTTTTGCTATGATTGCAATAAGGCTTCTGAGATAGAATTCAGATAGGTTTATAATTCGTCCGTACTATGCATACTATCCATGCAACTGGGTTCATATTCCCATCTTCAGGTAGCTGTTTTCCTTTTCCATAAGGTTGATGTTAATATCAAACTCGTTGACTTGTTCTGTATTTCTGTTTTTCGCTAGTGCGTCAGCACGGTTGTTACCTTTTGTGTCACCGTATCGTGGAACCCATGTAAGGGTCACGGATGAATGTCTCGCTATCGCCCTTGTTACTGTTGACTATCGCCCATATGATATGGTATTTTGCCACTTATTTGAATGATCTAGTTAAGAGCAGTGGAGGCAAGTTTTTTTCCATTTAGGCGCTACATCAAATGGTAATATATTATTATTATATTATTCATGACCCTCGATGAGGCGGAAGGCCTGCTGATAAATACCCTTTTGAACTTATGATTCCCTGGGAGATGGTTCTATGGGCACCGAATCTTTCTTCGTATGCTCCTTTTGCATAATAGTCGACACGGAAGAGACAGTTTTGGTAATAGACAGAATCTGTAACACCTTACCAAAACCTACAGCAAGGGCTTCTATATGAGTTGATCTTGTAAGGTCCTGCGGAGCCTTTAAGGTTTTTGGTTTCGAAGAACCACGTTGTACCAAGTTCGGTTTCCAATCGTCTATCAGCTTGATCGGTTTGGGTTTTTGCGCACTAGAGGCTAATCGACTATAGGAGCCTGACGCTTCTTTCCTACTAGTCGAGGTTTCAGTAGCAGCCTGATTCCAACGCTAGAGCACTTGGGTTTCCGGCGATTATAAAGCCATTTACAGGTTACTCAGATCGTGATCATGATATAATTTATTTTAAGCCTACTGCCAGATATATGTACATCTGGTAATACTGACCACTACCAAGCCGATCTCACGGACTTTTTACTCAAACTGAATCGTGTTGGTGTTTCAGTTTGGCTAAAACTTCATTTCATATCATTAATATGATTCATATAATTCAAGAGGTTATGATTTTGAAACGCAGACAGAGACCGCTTTAGTCTATCAAAGAAAGTTGGAAGGTAATGGAGTGGAGGGATAACTCCGTGAATATTGTTGACAAACTAAAGAAGAAAGTCATTTGGATTCACTGAAGCAGTAATCAATTGTTTGCCATTAAATAATTTTTCCCTTACAACTGGAAGGATTAGATATCTTGCTTGAAGATTCTCATCTATTGTGATCTGACGAAAGTGGACCAGAAGATTACAGGAGACCTGTACCCAATATAATTTATTCAATTCTAATAGGCATTGGCCGAAAAATGCCCAGACATGAATACGTAGTATTCCATATGGCCAATTTCAGCCGTATGTTTCAAGTTAAAAACTATTTGGAAAGTAGTGGCCTTGTCCTCTCCGGCCAAACCATTCGCTATTTACTAAATTTAGGACCATCATCTAGATATAAGTTATTATTAACACTCTGCTGCCAAAATCCCGTTTAAATTATTTTCATTGAATATTTAAATTATAAAATATCTTTAACATTCATATCATATTCTGTGTGTATTCGAAAAATACTTGCAAAGCTTTTCTTAAAAGGGACTTACAAACAAAACAAAACAGGAAGGGAACAACACAATAACGACATTCAAATTAAAAGCGATTTGTTTTAGAGAGCAAAACAATTTTGTAGCTGTTTCCGTTTCCCTTGCTTTGTTCTTTCTATCTCTTCTTGATTTTTTCTTTCTATATTGTACAATCGAAGTAAGTATTAGGTAGAGCTAATGACTATTCAAAGGATGGTTGGGGAAACTAGCCTCAAGATGTTTTCTTTATGTTGCGCTTGACATTAACAAGCCAATACCCATAAATTTAATGCTGACAACAATCATGAAACGATAATAGGAACAGATTAATTCTCATACACATTTATTCTTACATACAAACAAATTCACTAATAACAGCAGATTAGTTAATTTTGAATTGTGGCAAGGGAAGCTGTGGAGCAATAAGGTATAGAAAGTGGTTTGGGGAAATAGATTGAAATTGTTTTTATTGGTTTTATATTATGTTATGGCCAGAAGTAGAAAATCACCTTAAGTTAAAACTAGACCACACAATACTCGTTCCTTGAGGCTTTGGCCACTCGGTATGTGAGATAATAAAGTAACTATTTAATCCTTAAACAAAAAAGTACAAGCACACAATCTCTCATTCTGTGTTATTACAAACAAGCTGTTATACAAATATATGTTGTATCCTAAAGATATACTTAAACCCAAACACACACACACACTTCTTACATGCATACTTTTGTACGCATAATATTTAAGCGGATTTATTTATATGTATTTTGTTGCCTTATCGCATTGTCATCAATTTGCTTGATTTGATTTTATTTTCGCCATCTTTAACAATGTGAGAAAGTAGTGAAATATTCGAAATTTTTGTCCTTGTAACTTGCTGTCAGCCAACATTTATCTCTTTTATCATTTTATAGGTTTTGGTTTGGGGGGAAGCCTATGAATAAGTGTAAGGTTATGGTTAGCTTGTAGTACATAAATAAAAGTATTTGAGAGTATTACTTGTTTATCGTTATATTTGCGTGGCTTCACGGTGGTATGGTTTTGGAAAAGTTGATGGCATAAAAGTAATTTTACTATGCTATATATATCAGTAAAGGAGCACAATATTAGTATATGACCATATACTATGCGTATATCACAACACATTATTTTAATCTCACTTCATAAAACTCCAAACTTCTAAAAATCGTTTTATATCTGACGTCTCCAAGTATTTGCAGGTCTTCCAGGCCTTCAAGAGGCTTAGCTATTGAATTTGAATTTGTCGGGACAGACCTAACCAAACAAATTTCGCCATCGTGTGAGCTTGATCAGTACATTTCCAAAGATGCAGATTTGAGACAGTCCCAAAAAACTTCTTAGAATACGTCTAAGGCACCTGTTGACAACAGCTTGTCACCTGTTAGTTAGTAAGTTAGTTAGTTAGTTAGTTAGTTAGTTAGTTAGTTAGTAGTAGTAGTTAGTTAGTTAGTTAGTTAGTTAGTTAGTGTTCGTTAGTTAGTTAGTTAGTTAGTTAGTTAGTTAGTTAGTTAGTTAGTTAGTTAGTTAGTAGTTAGTTAGTTAGTTAGTTAGTTAGTAGTTAGTTAGTTAGTTAGTTAGTTAGTTAGTTAGTTAGTTAGTTAGTTAGTTAGTAGTTAGTTAGTTAGTTAGTTAGTTAGTTAGTTAGTTAGTAGTAGTTAGTTAGTTAGTTAGTAGTTAGTAGTAGTAGTTAGTTAGTTAGTTAGTTTAGTTAGTAGAGTTAGTTAGTTAGTTAGTTAGTTAGTTAGTTTAGTTAGTTAGTTAGTTAGTTAGTTAGTTAGTAGTTAGTTAGTTAGTTAGTTAGTTAGTTGTTAGTTAGTTAGTTAGTTAGTTAGTTAGTTAGTTAGTTAGTTAGTTAGTTAGTTAGTTAGTAGTTAGTTAGTTAGTTAGTTAGTAGTTAGTTAGTTAGTTAGTTAGTTAGTTAGTTAGTTAGTTAGTTAGTTAGTTAGTTAGTTAGTTAGTTAGTTAGTTAGTTAGTAGTTAGTGGTTAGTTAGTTAGTTAGTTAGTTAGTTAGTTAGTTAGTTAGTTAGTTAGTTAGTTAGTAGTTAGTTAGTTAGTTAGTTAGTTAGTTAGTTAGTTAGTAGTTAGTTAGTTAGTTAGTTAGTTAGTTAGTTAGTTAGTTAGTTAGTTAGTTAGTTAGTTAGTTAGTTAGTTAGTTAGTTAGTTAGTTAGTTAGTTAGTTAGTTAGTTAGTTAGTTAGTTAGTTAGTTAGTTAGTTAGTTAGTAGTTAGTTAGTTAGTTGTAGTTAGTTAGTTAGTAGTTAGTTAGTTAGTAGTTAGTTAGTTAGTTAGTTAGTTAGTTAGTTAGTTAGTTAGTTAGTTAGTTAGTTAGTTAGTTAGTTTAGTTAGTTAGTTAGTTAGTTAGTTAGTTAGTTAGTTAGTTAGTTAGTTAGTTAGTTAGTTAGTTAGTTAGTTAGTTAGTTAGTTAGTTAGTTAGTTAGTTAGTTAGTTAGTTAGTAGTAGTTAGTTAGTTAGTTAGTTAGTTAGTAGTTAGTTAGTTAGTTTGAAAGTAGGATATATACATAAACATAACATCCGAAAAACCTCCCCAAAGTGAAGACCCACGCAGACTGTTTCGTGTTTAGCATGGAAATCAAAATATGTACATTTAAAGGCATAACTTCCAAAATCAGCCCTTTTAAATTCGATATAACTTAAGAATCAATGGGGCACTCCAACTTAATCGTATTGACCATAGTTTAGAACTTCAATATATGACAAGAATAGAAAATAGGATCAATGCTCGATCTTTGCCTAACGAAAGTGGCGGTTCAAAAATATGGACTTACTGTACGATTCCTGGGAAATAATAAAGCATTTTCAGTATTTATAAATATTAATAATAATCGAGAATTATTCAAGTGAGTGCAGGAAGAGTAATCACTTAAAATACTTCAATACTTTTTCCCCTAAATTATACCACTGTGCATATACATATATTTATATAGTTATCTATTAGATATAATTGGTTTGAGTATTAATGCTTATAAGCGCTTGTTATGCCCCAACGTTATAAACGCGTTACAATTTATTATTTTACGACCGTTTGTGTGCTTGTTTGTTTGTCTATGTTTAACTATTTTGTCATTTGTATTAACTAATCTGCTTATTTTTCAAATTAAATGAACTGTAAATTGTATTTTGTCATAATGTTATTTTTAGTCCCCTCTTAAACTTAAAAATTTGACTGTAAATGTAAAGCATAGCTTAACTGTTGAAATGACTTTATAATTTGCCTGTGTTTCATAAATCAAGTTTATTTGATTAAAAATTATTTTTTCTAATTAAATTGTGTCTACAGTGTCGACTGCAATTAATGTCGAAAGTGTAAAAGGGGTTAAGCTTTAGCTACCATATTTAATTAGTTCAGGTGACAAATGATTATCATTTGTAAATGGAGAAATGTTGGGAGATTTATAGGAGATTAAATTTTTGAGTTTAGTTTAGGTCGATGGGAAAAGGAAATTGGTTTAAATTGGTTTTTATTTTGCAAAAATATTACTGTAATATTGGAGAGAAAGATAACTGTAAATAAATTTCGTTGTTTTCGTTTTCGTTTTAAATGACTTTGAATCAAACTAAATTTCCCGTTTTTCCATTATTTGTACTTTTTCAATTTATTTGTTAAAATAGTTACTGAAATTCTAAATTATTCCAATAATTAAGCAAAAAAACTTAACTCATACAAATTTTCTTATTTTCAGATAAACTAACAAATCCACTAATTCTTCATTTAACCCTCAAGGATTCCTTCTTAAAGGTAACACGTTAATTAAATTAATACTTAATTAATCTTCCAATATATCGCGTTCTAAACTATTTTAAGTAAATTATTATTTATTATTCTTATAATAACAAATGCCTGGCAATTGAATTGAAATCCTTACAATTCCCTGAATGGTTTTATTTGTATGTGAGTGTGTGTGTGTGTATGTGTTTAAACAGGATAAGAAGTGAATCGAAACAAAACAGAACTTGTCCATTATTATTATCTTTTAATAATTAATTACTGTACGACGTGTCACACTTAAAATTCAATTGATTGATCTAATATTTGTTTAAATTAAATACAATACACGTTAAAAGCATAAAGTATATGGCCAAGGAAATTTTTTTGATTAAGGCTGAAATTTGATTAAGAATGAAATTATGAGATTGACTAGATTATGTTGATTTAGATAGCATTTTAGAAAGACTACAGTTGAGTCCAATCAGGTGGTCTTAGTGATACCTACGCTAGAGGTATACTACTGATCTGACTGATGTCCACATTTCAATTTGGATAAAAAAATGGCCTAAGAATTATCTGCAACAAATCTCTGTGGAACCTTTAGTATCAACAACTTTCAATTCCCCTTCACTTCTCACTAGTTTATAGAGCATTTTCTAGTTTAAACTAATTAAATAGTATTTTTTTCATCACACTTAATGTGACCACACACTGTACTCACATATATACACTCTGAAAAACGTTTATAACTATTTTACACATTTCAATTGTTCTTGTCCAAGCAGTGTAATTGATAACCTTTAATTGAACAACAAACTAAAACAATAACTACTATAGCAGCAACAACAATAATTACAATAATATCTATAATTGCTCAATGTTCAGTCATTCGCACGCATACATATATTAAAATAGGAGTAATAGGGAGGCTCCAAAAAGTAAATTGCCATCTTGAAATTGAATTATAGCGTAATTCATTTAAAATATATCGTTACCGAACTGATGTGTTATTAACTGTACCATTCTGATCATAGAGTAAGCTATAGACTAGACTAAAGGACTAGACTATAGACTAGACTATAGACTAGGACTATAGACTAGACTAGACTATAGACTAGACTATAGACTAGACTATAGACTAGACTAAGACTAGACTATAGACTAGACTATAGACTAGACTATAGACTAGACTATAGACTAGACTATAGACTAGACTATAGACTAGACTATAGACTAGACTATAGACTAGACTATAGACTAGACTATAGACTAGACTATAGACTAGACTATAGACTAGACTATAGACTAGACTATAGACTAGACTATAGACTAGACTATAGACTAGACTATAGGACTAGACTATAGACTAGACTATAGACTAGACTATAGACTAGACTATAGACTAGACTATAGACTAGACTATAGACTAGACTATAGACTAGACTATAGACTAGACTATAGACTAGACTATAGACTAGACTATAGACTAGACTATAGACTAGACTATAGACTAGACTATAGACTAGACTATAGACTAGTCTATAGTCTAGTCTATAGTCTAGTCTATAGTCTAGTCTATAGTCTAGTCTATAGTCTAGTCTATAGTCTAGTCTATAGTCTAGTCTATAGTCTAGTCTATAGTCTAGTCTATAGTCTAGTCTTTAGTCTAGTCTATAGCTTACTCTATGATCAGAATGGTACAGTTAATAACACATCAGTTCGGTAACGATATATTTTAAATGAATTACGCTATAATTCAATTTCAAGATGGCAATTTACTTTTTGGAGCCTCCCTATTACTCCTATTTTAATATATGTTACTCCTATTTTAATATATGTATAATCGAGAATTATTCAAGTGAGTGCAGGAAGAGTAATCACTTAAAATACTTCAATACTTTTTCCCCTAAATTATACCACTGTGCATATACATATATTTATATAGTTATCTATTAGATATAATTGGTTTGAGTATTAATGCTTATAAGCGCTTGTTATGCCCCAACGTTATAAACGCGTTACAATTTATTATTTTACGACCGTTTGTGTGCTTGTTTGTTTGTCTATGTTTAACTATTTTGTCATTTGTATTAACTAATCTGCTTATTTTTCAAATTAAATGAACTGTAAATTGTATTTTGTCATAATGTTATTTTTAGTCCCCTCTTAAACTTAAAAATTTGACTGTAAATGTAAAGCATAGCTTAACTGTTGAAATGACTTTATAATTTGCCTGTGTTTCATAAATCAAGTTTATTTGATTAAAAATTATTTTTTCTAATTAAATTGTGTCTACAGTGTCGACTGCAATTAATGTCGAAAGTGTAAAAGGGGTTAAGCTTTAGCTACCATATTTAATTAGTTCAGGTGACAAATGATTATCATTTGTAAATGGAGAAATGTTGGGAGATTTATAGGAGATTAAATTTTTGAGTTTAGTTTAGGTCGATGGGAAAAGGAAATTGGTTTAAATTGGTTTTTATTTTGCAAAAATATTACTGTAATATTGGAGAGAAAGATAACTGTAAATAAATTTCGTTGTTTTCGTTTTCGTTTTAAATGACTTTGAATCAAACTAAATTTCCCGTTTTTCCATTATTTGTACTTTTTCAATTTATTTGTTAAAATAGTTACTGAAATTCTAAATTATTCCAATAATTAAGCAAAAAAACTTAACTCATACAAATTTTCTTATTTTCAGATAAACTAACAAATCCACTAATTCTTCATTTAACCCTCAAGGATTCCTTCTTAAAGGTAACACGTTAATTAAATTAATACTTAATTAATCTTCCAATATATCGCGTTCTAAACTATTTTAAGTAAATTATTATTTAATATTCTTATAATAACAAATGCCTGGCAATTGAATTGAAATCCTTACAATTCCCTGAATGGTTTTATTTGTATGTGAGTGTGTGTGTGTGTATGTGTTTAAACAGGATAAGAAGTGAATCGAAACAAAACAGAACTTGTCCATTATTATTATCTTTTAATAATTAATTACTGTACGACGTGTCACACTTAAAATTCAATTGATTGATCTAATATTTGTTTAAATTAAATACAATACACGTTAAAAGCATAAAGTATATGGCCAAGGAAATTTTTTTGATTAAGGCTGAAATTTGATTAAGAATGAAATTATGAGATTGACTAGATTATGTTGATTTAGATAGCATTTTAGAAAGACTACAGTTGAGTCCAATCAGGTGGTCTTAGTGATACCTACGCTAGAGGTATACTACTGATCTGACTGATGTCCACATTTCAATTTGGATAAAAAAATGGCCTAAGAATTATCTGCAACAAATCTCTGTGGAACCTTTAGTATCAACAACTTTCAATTCCCCTTCACTTCTCACTAGTTTATAGAGCATTTCTAGTTTAAACTAATTAAATAGTATTTTTTTCATCACACTTAATGTGACCACACACTGTACTCACATATATACACTCTGAAAAACGTTTATAACTATTTTACACATTTCAATTGTTCTTGTCCAAGCAGTGTAATTGATAACCTTTAATTGAACAACAACTAAAACAATAACTACTATAGCAGCAACAACAATAATTACAATAATATCTATAATTGCTCAATGTTCAGTCATTCGCACGCATACATATATTAAAATAGGAGTAATAGGGAGGCTCCAAAAAGTAAATTGCCATCTTGAAATTGAATTATAGCGTAATTCATTTAAAATATATCGTTACCGAACTGATGTGTTATTAACTGTACCATTCTGATCATAGAGTAAGCTATAGACTAGACTAAAGACTAGACTATAGACTAGACTATAGACTAGACTATAGACTAGACTATAGACTAGACTATAGACTAGACTATAGACTAGACTATAGACTAGACTATAGACTAGACTATAGACTAGACTATAGACTAGACTATAGACTAGACTATAGACTAGACTATAGACTAGACTATAGACTAGACTATAGACTAGACTATAGACTAGACTATAGACTAGACTATAGACTAGACTATAGACTAGACTATAGACTAGACTATAGACTAGACTATAGACTAGACTATAGACTAGACTATAGACTAGACTATAGACTAGACTATAGACTAGACTATAGACTAGACTATAGATAGACTATAGACTATAGACTAGACTATAGACTAGACTATAGACTAGACTATAGACTAGACTATAGATAGACTATAGACTAGACTATAGACTAGACTATAGACTAGACTATAGACTAGACTATAGACTAGACTATAGACTAGACTATAGACTAGACTATAGACTAGACTATAGACTAGACTATAGACTAGACTATAGACTAGACTATAGACTAGACTATAGACTAGACTATAGACTAGACTATAGACTAGACATAGACTAGACTATAGACTAGACTATAGACTAGACTATAGACTAGACTATAGACTAGACTATAGACTAGACTATAGACTAGACTATAGACTAGACTATAGACTAGACTATAGACTAGACTATAGACTAGACTATAGACTAGACTATAGACTAGACTATAGACTAGACTATAGACTAGACTATAGACTAGACTATAGACTAGACTATAGACTAGACTATAGACTAGACTATAGACTAGACTATAGACTAGACTATAGACTAGACTATAGACTAGACTATAGACTAGACTATAGACGACTATAGACTAGACTATAGACTAGACTATAGACTAGACTATAGACTAGACTATAGACTAGACTATAGACTAGACTATAGACTAGACTATAGACTAGACTATAGACTAGACTATAGACTAGACTATAGACTAGACTATAGACTAGACTATAGACTAGACTATAGACTAGACTATAGACTAGACTATAGACTAGACTATAGACTAGACTATAGACTAGACTATAGACTAGACTATAGACTAGACTATAGACTAGACTATAGACTAGACTATAGACTAGACTATAGACTAGACTATAGACTAGACTATAGACTAGACTATAGACTAGACTATAGACTAGACTATGACTAGACTATAGACTAGACTAAGACTAGACTATAGACTAGACTATAGACTAGACTATAGACTAGACTATAGACTAGACTATAGACTAGACTATAGACTAGACTATAGACTAGACTATAGACTAGACTATAGACTAGACTATAGACTAGACTATAGACTAGACTATAGACTAGACTATAGACTAGACTATAGACTAGACTATAGACTAGACTATAGACTAGACTATAGACTAGACTATAGACTAGACTATAGACTAGACTATAGACTAGACTATAGACTAGACTATAGACTAGACTATAGACTAGACTAGACTATAGACTAGACTATAGACTAGACTATAGACTAGACTAGACTAGACTATAGACTAGACTATAGACTAGACTATAGACTAGACTATAGACTAGACTATAGACTAGACTATAGACTAGACTATAGACTAGACTATAGACTAGACTATAGACTAGACTATAGACTAGACTATAGACTAGACTATAGACTAGACTATAGACTAGACTATAGACTAGACTATAGACGACTATAGACTAGACTATAGACTAGACTATAGACTAGACTATAGACTAGACTATAGACTAGACTATAGACTAGACTATAGACTAGACTATAGACTAGACTATAGACTAGACTATAGACTAGACTATAGACTATAGACTAGACTATAGACTAGACTATAGACTAGACTATAGATTAGACTATAGACTAGACTATAGACTAGACTATAGACTAGACTATAGACTAGACTATAGACTAGACTATAGACTAGACTATAGACTAGACTATAGACTAGACTATAGACTAGACTATAGACTAGACTATAGACTAGACTATAGACTAGACTATAGACTAGACTATAGACTAGACTATAGACTAGACTATAGACTAGACTATAGACTAGACTATAGACTAGACTATAGACTAGACTATAGACTAGACTATAGACTAGACTATAGACTAGACTATAGACTAGACTATAGACTAGACTATAGACTAGACTATAGACTAGACTATAGACTAGACTATAGACTAGACTATAGACTAGACTATAGACTAGACTATAGACTAGACTATAGACTAGACTATAGACTGAATAGACTAGACTATAGACTAGACTATAGACTAGACTATAGACTAGACTATAGACTAGACTATAGACTAGACTATAGACTAGACTATAGACTAGACTATAGACTAGACTATAGACTAGACTATAGACTAGACTATAGACTAGACTATAGACTAGCTATAGACTAGACTATAGACTAGACTATAGACTAGACTATAGACTAGACTATAGACTAGACTATAGACTAGGCTATAGACTAGACTATAGACTAGACTATAGACTAGACTATAGACTAGACTATAGACTAGACTATAGACTAGACTATAGACTAGACTATAGACTAGACTATAGACTAGACTATAGACTAGACTATAGACTAGACTATAGACTAGACTATAGACTAGACTATAGACTAGACTATAGACTAGACTATAGACTAGACTATAGACTAGACTATAGACTAGACTATAGACTAGACTATAGACTAGACTAGACTAGACTATAGACTAGACTATAGACTAGACTATAGACTAGACTATAGACTAGACTATAGACTAGACTATAGACTAGACTATAGACTAGACTATAGACTAGACTAGACTATAGACTAGACTATACTAGACTAGACTAGACTATAGACTAGACTATAGACTAGACTATAGACTAGATCTAAGGAGCTAGGACTATAGACTAGACCAAAAATTGGGCAATGGCCCCAAATATACCTTCATACGAAATAAGTACTGTGTATTTGATTTGGTTTTGTTGTTGAGTTTATAAATTGTGCCCGTGAGTTTTTGTGTATGTATGTGTCTATTGCATTCACACCATTAATTTAACTGTCCATTTCGAATCATTAAGCAACAGCAACAACTTGATGTTATTTTCTATATGATTTTCATTTCCTGTTCCACTCTTTCCCTCGACACTCTTGTTGAGAGTATAATTTGAAATTTCATTTGTTCATCAACAACATTTTTGTTGTTTGTAGTGTTTCAAACAACACAATATGTTTTAATTTTCTCAACAATTTATGAATTAATAATAACTTTATTGAGCCAAAATGTGCGTAATAAAAACACTTATTATTTAAACATATTATTGTTGTTGTTGGTGTTTTCTCATGCAGAGATTCGATTGTTTTTGTAGTTGATGATTGACTCGAGGGAATATTGATTTAATAACTGTGAATGTTTTAGCTGCTGTGAATGTTTTGTTGCGTTTCTAATTCAACATTTATATTGATGATTGAAATGTTGATGTGAAAATGCATTTATAATATTTAATTATTAATTTGCTTGTAAATAATTATATGCGTTCTCATAAACTTTCGAAATTATACAGTGGAAATTTTAATTTGAATAGGTTAATTTTACATGTGGTGTGTTAATTTTAATTGTACTGAGTGAAAAAACTTTATAATGATATGATGTCATTGCTAATTAACATATTTTGCAATAACACCTGAGTTGTTTATTAATTAGGTATATTTGTTGTCCATAGAGTTTCCGATAAATTTTGAGTGAAAAGGTATACACATGCCAACGAAATAAATGTTTGTGAAAACTTTTGAAACTAATTCGACTGATTTTAATGTATTTTAGCTACCGTATCTGATATCTGTTTGTATATATCACCCGCCATTTTTTCGATAAATGGTATCGAATATTTTTGTCTGATGAAAGCTCGATAGAATCCAAACGGAAAGAGCTAGTGAGTGAAATTTTATTGAGAAACGAACAACGAAAAACAGATTTAATGGGTATACCTGTTTTAAAAGTACGAGTATACTCATGAAATTCGACTTGAGTCAAAATCTTCAACCAAATTTTATGATGATCGGTCCGTAATTGACCCTACCCTCCTGGCTTAAAAAAGAACTTGTACAGTTATTAAATTCGACATAAGAAACTTTTATAGGAACGTAAATCTTCCAACCGAATTTCATGTGGAATATGTCGGTAACTCACACTACCCCCCATAGAAAATTACTTTAAAAAGGATTTTATTTTTGTCTTCCCTTTAGACTTTTAATTAAAAATATCATTATAATTGTAAACTCAATTTGAATGGAACGTTTCTGGAACTACTTCTTTAATTAATGATTTAAGTTCGAGTTTGCTATCCTCAGATATAGTTCTAGAGAAGCTTTAAAGAACATATACACCTTCTTTAGAACTAGATATTTTTCCAGCGATTGTTGAGATTGAGATACATTTTTGGAAACCGTCAATTATAACTAAAATTTCTTATAATAAATTCGAGATACTTTTCTACTGGTTTGAAGTAGTTGTTTTTAAAATGTGGACTAGTAACCCAATGTAAATATTTGTAACAATGGTAGTATTGAAAGAAATGATTTCATCGGAACTTTTTAATCACAGCATTTTTCGACAGAACTGTTTCGAGAATTAATGGCGATATTATTAGTTGCAATGTCGCAGTTCCAGAATCTGGTTGTTTACTTTCGATCTAAAAAATTCAAAAAAAAAAAAAAAAAAAAAAAAAAAATTATTGAATAATTATTGAGCCATATAAAAAATCCTCTTTTTGGGGTAAAGTAAGAATAGACAAACTCTAAAACTAGTTATTATAAACATCAACCTATAATAAGTGGAGTTGGTCCATTTGCGTACTAAGCTAAAAGTATTTATGTAGTTTATTTTAAAATTTAAATTTTTAATATTTTAAAATTAAAAACACCTTATTTTTGTTAACACTTTTTCTAGCATTTTTTTTCACACAATTCTAGCAACTATCTAGCTCTAGTTAGTTAGTTAGTTAGTTAGTTAGTTAGTTAGTTAGTTAGTTAGTAGTTAGTTAGTTTTAGTAGTTCGTTAGTTAGTTAGTTAGTTAGTTAGTTGGTTAGTTAGTTAGTTAGTAGGTTAGTTAGTTAGTTAGTTAGTTAGTTAGTTGTTAGTGTAGTTAGTTAGTTAGTTAGTTAGTTAGTTGGTTTAGTTGTGTTAGTTAGAGTTAGTAGTTAGTTTCGTTAGTTAGTTAGTTAGTTAGTTAGTATTAGTAGTTAGTTAGTTAGTTAGAGTTTAGTTAGTAGTTCGTTATGTTAGTTAGTTAGTTATAGTTAGTTAGTTAGTTAGTTCGTTAGTTAGTTAGTTAGTTAGTTCAGTTAGTTAGTTAGTTAGTTAGTTAGTTAGTTAGTTAGTTAGTAGTTAGTAGTTAGTTAGTTAGTTAGTTAGTTAGTTAGTTAGTTAGTTAGTTAGTTAGTAGTTAGTTAGTTAGTAGTTAGTTAGTTAGTTAGTTAGTTAGTTAGTTAGTTAGTTAGTTAGTTAGTTAGTTAGTTAGTTAGTTAGTTAGTTAGTTAGTTAGTTAGTTAGTTAGTTAGTTAGTTAGTAGTTAGTTAGTTAGTTAGTTAGTTAGTTAGTTAGTTAGTTAGTTAGTTAGTTAGTTAGTTAGTTAGTTAGTTAGTTAGTTAGTTAGTTAGTAGTTAGTTAGTTAGTTAGTTAGTTAGTTAGTTAGTTAGTAGTTAGTTAGTTAGTTAGTTAGTTAGTTAGTTAGTTAGTTAGTTAGTTAGTAGTTAGTTAGTTAGTTAGTTAGTTAGTTAGTTAGTTAGTTAGTTAGTTAGTTAGTTAGTTAGTTAGTTAGTTAGTTAGTTAGTTAGTAGTTAGTTAGTTAGTTAGTTAGTTAGTTAGTTAGTTAGTTAGTAGTTAGTTAGTTAGTAGTAGTTAGTTAGTTAGTTAGTTAGTTAGTTAGTTAGTTAGTAGTTAGTTAGTTAGTAGTTAGTTAGTTAGTTAGTTAGTTAGTTAGTTAGTTAGTAGTTAGTTAGTTAGTTAGTTAGTTAGTTAGTTAGTTAGTTAGTTAGTTGTATTAGTTAGTTAGTTAGTTAGTTAGTTAGTTAGTTAGTTAGTTAGTTAGTTAGTTAGTAGTTAGTTAGTTAGTTAGTTAGTTAGGTTAGTTAGTTAGTTAGTTAGTTAGTTAGTTAGTTAGTTAGTTAGTTATTAGTTAGTTAGTTAGTTAGTTAGTTAGTTAGTTAGTTCGTTAGTTAGTTAGTTAGTTAGTTAGTTAGTTAGTTAGTTAGTTAGTTAGTAGTTAGTTAGTAGTTAGTTAGTTAGTTAGTTAGTTAGTTAGTTAGTTAGTTAGTTAGTTAGTTAGTTAGTTAGTTAGTTAGTTAGTTAGTTAGTTAGTTAGTTAGTTAGTTAGTTAGTTAGTTAGTTAGTTAGTTAGTAGTAGTTAGTTAGTTAGTTAGTAGTTAGTTAGTTAGTTAGTTAGTTAGTTAGTAGTTAGTTAGTTAGTTAGTTAGTTAGTTAGTTAGTTAGTTAGTTAGTTAGTTAGTTAGTTAGTTAGTTAGTAGTTAGTAGTTAGTTAGTTAGTTAGTTAGTTAGTTAGTAGTAGTTAGTTAGTTAGTTAGTTAGTTAGTTAGTTAGTTAGTTAGTTAGTTAGTAGTTAGTTAGTTAGTTAGTTAGTTAGTTAGTTAGTTAGTTAGTTAGTTAGTTAGTTAGTTAGTTAGTTAGTTAGTTAGTTAGTTAGTTAGTTAGTTAGTTAGTTAGTTAGTTAGTTAGTTAGTTAGTTAGTTAGTTAGTTAGTTAGTTAGTTAGTTAGTAGTTAGTTAGTTAGTTAGTTAGTAGTTAGTTAGTTAGTTAGTTAGTTAGTTAGTTAGTTAGTTAGTTAGTTAGTTAGTTAGTTAGTAGTTAGTTAGTTAGTTAGTTAGTTAGTTAGTTAGTTAGTTTAGTTAGTTAGTTAGTTAGTTAGTTAGTAGTTAGTAGTTAGTTAGTTAGTTAGTTAGTTAGTTAGTTAGTTAGTTAGTTAGTTAGTTAGTTAGTTAGTTAGTTAGTTAGTAGTTAGTTAGTTAGTTAGTTAGTTAGTTAGTTAGTTAGTTGATGGTTGTTGGTTGTTTGGTTGTTTGGTTGGTTAAATGTGCATAATATCCTTCATTTCCCCTTTTTTAAATATAATGAATTTCCCTTTACAATTTTATGGAAAAACACCAATTTAAGCCAAGAGCTTTTTGACATTCAACAAAATAAATTCTAAGCTGCTACCAAAAATAGAACAGATTAATTTCGTTAAATTTCTTGATTTTCAACAACAGTTTTTATTCTTTTCTTCAAGAGTCAAATTACCAAATAAATTAAATATTTGCCATAAATACTTTTTTTAAGTATTTAACATTTTTAACTCTACATGAAACGCTTGCTAAAACCGTCAGTTCCCACCCCCATTGTTACCTTGAAATCAAACAAAAATAAAAGTATTTATTTGAAATTGAAAAGAAAAAAATGAATGAAATTCTTAAGTAGTAAGGAAGAAAATTCATCAATTTCAATTTTAGTCTCTTGACAACTTTACTTTCTTTTTATATTTTTACATTTATTCTTCTCAATAAAAAATCTTTTTTTACTTATTTTGTTGAGTTTCTCTAATAATCATTATCAGACACGATGATACTAAGAAAAGAGAAAAGAACCAGGAAAATTTCTAACAAATTACTTTTGGGAGGCAAATTATTTTCCAAAAATATTGGTTGTAAGAATATGTGTAGGAAAAGTAGAAAAGTTGTACCAAAATACCAAATAATTTCGATAAATATTTGCACACATGTCTGACATACAATTATGTTTATTGTGCATGTATGGAAAATATTAAAATTAAAATAAAAAAAGAAATGGCCTGGGAAAATAAGGCAAAATCACCTATGTTGGCATTTATTTTTACTTAAATGGAAAATCTTCATTATAACGATGCTTCTGTTGATAATGATGATGATGACGCTGTCGTTGTTGTCTTCGTCATCATTTCATTGTATTAGACTTAGTTTTGAGAATAGATTGATGTTTATGTACAACAGACACGTACTGGCAGTAAATCTTTTTCATCTACATATATTAAAATTATTCATATTGACAGTAGGGGGTAAAAAGTTATTATGCCCAAAAACAAATTTGATAAAGAGAAAAAAAAAAGTTTTAAATTAAGTGAAATATTAAAAGAGAAGGTATAACAACAAAATAATCACTTATTTATTTTAGTTATAAGAAATATCTGGAAATCGCTATATTTTTCTACAAAAATTGAAGAAATCGTGTTCAGCTTTTGTATGTTATGGTCTGTCTCTGTAATTCAAATACCTACAAAACTGTCTGTAGTTTTCTTAACGGTTTACGAAAATGGCAGTAGGAGTCATCGGATGAATGTGAGCTGAATTGTTTTGTCAATTTGCCAACAGTAATAGTGTGATGATTACCAAACATGGGGAAATGTCTAGACACTCATGCTTTCTGTAGCTCCAGAAAAATGAGAACTTTAATATCATCTCTAGGAGATTTCAGCTTACTGAACCAAAGACACAGTAAAGTGTGATGATTACCAAACTTGGGGTAAATATCCAGACACTTGTGCTTAAGGTAGCTCCAGAGAAAATGAGACCTTTGATATCTTCTCTAGGAGATTTCAGCTAATTTTAATAACACAGATAAAAGTCCAAAAAAGTACCGTGTGTTCAGGTTTTTCCCAAAGTCATGCACTTTTTTATGAAGGCATCTGTGTTGCTCTAAATTAGGCGTATACTTAATATTTGTAATATCAATAAATCATTAACACGTATACGTACAGGTGTCGTTAATAAAAGCAGTGCAATTCCATAATGTAAAACTTTCCACTTGAAATTATAAAATGAAGATTTTTATAATGAGCATAAACATTGGATCCACACCTACCAGAATATATTAAAATCGACTCAAAATCATTATCTGAGTCCATGTAACGGTGTCTGACCATCCGTCTGATTTGGAGGCTCAATTCTTTAGAAAAGTATAACTTATACCAACTTGACTTTCTTCAAATATTGTCGACCTGTATAATTATCAGTTGAATTTAATGTATTGTAAATTTTTAATGTTAACTGATTGTGTGGGACTTATTAAAATAAGTTTTCCGAAATCAAATTCGTGTTCATTTCCCCACCTTGTACTATATTTCCATCCCCAACTGTCCCGAACGTAAGTGTGGTATAATTTTAATGTCAGTTGTTTAAATACCATATGATGACATTCCATCTATATAATACCACTTTAAAAGTTTTTGTTCCTACTTGTTGTTTGTTGTTTTTGTTGCCATAGTTATTGTACTTGTTCCATATGAAAAAAAATAATAAAATGTAAAATCTCTAAGGACTTAATGAATTTTTGTAAATATTTTCACAATGAATTGTAACAGGAAGAAAGTAGAACACACACACTCACTACGAGTTTAACACCATAACACCTTTTTAACCCCAGACAGGTAAACAGACGTTGGCTTCGATGAAAGGACAGATGGATAAATAGAAGTAGTACAAGTACATGTCTATATGCAGCTAAATAGCTACAATTTGTAGTATAATCCTAGAAGGCATTTTATTATTTTTTTATATTTTTTAACCAAGACATATAACTGATGTTTTTAGTTGTTTCTACATATAGTGTTATACTCTCTGGAAATATTTTCAAGATATTGTTGCTTCTGTTATTTTTGTTATTATAATTTCGAGTAGTCGTAACGTGAGTATCCTTTATATTCCCTTAAGGCTTTACTGTTGTTCTCTTTATATACACAGTTTTTTGTTTTCTCATTTTGATGCGGCTTTTATACACATATGAAAATGTACGTATGAGTACACAACCTCACACATCTTCTTACTGAAATAGAACTTACTTTAAAGTGAGTAAAACACCCACCTTGATGGTAGATGAAAAAGGATACAGGTTATACTTAGGTAACGCTAAAGAAGTCTAAATGTTTGAGCATGTGTGTGTTGGTAATATAATATTGTATATTTTATATACACACACTGCTTTATTATCATATAAATTTATTTATTTATTTTTGTTCTTGTTGTCATGTTTAGTTTTTTCTATTTTTCTTGTAATTTACCGGAAATTTTTGTCATCAACACAAAAATATATTCTTTAGAGATTGTTGAGGTTTCTGTGAATGTATGTAACTAAGAAACTTCTGCATGATGTTGGGTAGGGGTAAAAGCCAAAGTCTCGCCCGCAGTTTTGAGCTAGGAAAATCATATTGTCACAGGGGTGATCATCACATAAAAGTGAAGAACAATATATGGGATTTGCAAACTCTTGTGATAACTTACCAAAGAAAAAGTATTTATATTTGGTGGCCGTTAGATTAGATACAGGTACTGTTTTTTAAAAACCGATTTTTTTTTCGTGAAACTAAACGTTTAAATGTCTAACTAAATAACTAAAATGTCAAACTAACTAACTAACTAACTACTACTAACTACTAACTACTACTAACTAACTAACTAACTAACAACTAACTACTACTAACTAACTAACTAACTAACTAACTAACTAACTAACTAACTAACTAACTAACTACTAACTAACTAACTAACTAACTAACTACTAACTACTACTAACTAACTAACTAACTAACTAACTAACTAACTACTAACTAAACTAACTACTAACTAACTAACTACCTACTAACTAACTACTAACTAACTAACTAACTAACTAACTACTAACTAACTACTAACTAACTAACTAACTAACTAACTAACTAACTAACTAACTAACTACTAACTAACTAACTAACTAACTACTAACTAACTAACTAACTACTAACTAACTAACTAACTAACTCTAACTAACTACTACTAACTAACTAACTACCTAACTAACTAACTAACTAACTAACTACTACTAACTAACTACTACTAACAACTAACTAACTAACTAACTAACTAACTAACTAACTAACTAACTAACTAACGAACTAACTAACTAACTAACTAACTAACTACTACTAACTAACTAACTAACTAACTAACTACTAACTAACTACTAACTAACTAACTAACTAACTAACTAACTAACTAACTAACTAACTAACTAACTAACTAACACTAACTAACTAACTAACTAACTAACTAACTAACTAACTAACTAACTAACTAACTAACTAACTAACTAACTAACTAACTAACTAACTAACTAACTAACCTAACTAACTACGAACTAACTAACTACTAACTACTAACTAACTACTAACTAACTAACTAACTAACTAACTAACTAACTAACTAACTAACTAACTAACTAACTAACTAACTAACTAACTAACTAACTAACTAACTAACTAACTAACTAATACTAACTAACTAACTCTAACTAACTAACTAACTAACTAACTAACTAACTAACTAACTAACTAAGTAACTAACTAACTAACTAACTACTAACAACTAACTACTACTAACTAACTAACTACTAACTAACTAACTAACTAACCTAAACTAACTAACTACTAACTAACTACTAACTAACTAACTAACTAACTAACTAACGAACTAACTAACTAACTAACTAACTAACTAACTAACTAACTAACTAACTAACTAACTAACTAACTAACTAACTAACTAACTAACTAACTAACTAACTAACTAACTAACTAACTAACTAACTAACTAACTAACTAACTAACTAACTAACTAACTAACTAACTAACTAACTAACTAACTATGTACCTAACTCAAGTGGAATATTTGACATTGTGAAATTGCACAGCTTTTATTAAGGGACCTGTACGTATACGTGTTAATGATTTATTGATATTATAAATATTAAGTATACGCTTAACTTAGAGAAGCACTTGAAGTAAAAAATCTATACTTTTTAGATTTTTGCGATTACAAACTTGATAATAAACTTTTTTGATTTTATTTTAATATAATTGTTGTTCTTTATGACAAGAGCTACAAATTTACCTGAGGGAGCAAATAAAAATTCCGAACGGTTTGCAAGGTATGAGCCTGTGAAAATGATCACCTTTTTTTTTTGCAAAAATTACACCGAGGCCCAAAATCTTTAGAGGTCCGTAAAAAAAGAGCATGAATTTGGGTAAAACTAGGAGGTATACTTTTTATTATGGACTTTTATCACGTAGTAGTGTCCGTATGTGGTTATATTTTTTCGTGTTTTACTGTATAAGTATACAAAACGAATTAACTTTTTACCTCACCCAACAATTTATGTATATACTTCCTCATGCGAGCGTGTATATTCTCATGTGGAGTCAAAAAGTTTTTCAACATGTGTGCCTGTTTATGTGATTTCTTTCGTTCTTCTTGCTGTTGTCATTTTTTGTTTTACATTTTTTTCTTTTTTAATTATTGTAATGAAAATAATTTAAATACTTTTTGTGTCAACAATGTTTTTGACGCTAATTTATGCATAATATACAAACATACAAGTGTTCCGTCACTGCCACTACTACCACTACTACTTCTACAAAAGAGTGTTTATTACTCTTGTTCCTGTTTACCTCCTCTGTATATCCTTTAATTTTTAAGAAGCTTATTAAAACAGCGGTAAATGAGTTAAAAATCTACTTTACGCTTTAAGAAAAGTTAAAATTACTTAAAATTGACTATGTCTTTACGGACTTTTTGTTGAAGTTAAAAAGTTACATTTTACATACTTTGGTTGTGTAGTTAAAAGAATGTTTATGGAAATATGTTATGTTTATTTGTTCTTTTTTTTTTGCTGAAGCCTTTAAGATTGTAGTTATAAAGGTAAATGATATTGTGGTTATATAGTTTGTGGTAATATCTGTCGTTTTTCTGTAGAGGAAGTATCGTTTTTCTGTGGGGTTTTGGTTTTGTTGTTTGGAAAATCTGTGTTAATTGATTGGTTTATGGGGGAGAAGGAAAAGTTTTAAATTGGGAATTTAATAAATATTAGATTGACATAAATATTGGTAAACTAAAGATACATTTTTGCATTTTATTATTGTATTCTTTATTCTTCTTTTCATGGAAAAAGTTGGTAGAAAAACCTGTAACTGTAGTTTAATGGATGTATTTTTTTTGGAATTTTCCAATCAAATCCTGGCAATGACAGAGACATTCACAGTTGTACCCCTAAACCTGTATGTCCACTAAGAAAACGCACCATCATTTAAACCTCGATCTTATTCATTCTAAGGAGTTCTAGTTCAGTTCTAGTTCAGTTCTAGTTCAGTTCTAGTTCAGTTCTAGTTCAGTTCTAGTTCAGTTCTAGTTCAGTTCTAGTTCAGTTCTAGTTCAGTTCTAGTTCAGTTCTAGTTCAGTTCTAGTTCAGTTCTAGTTCAGTTTCTAGTTCAGTTCTAGTTCAGTTCTAGTTCAGTTCTAGTTCAGTTCTAGTTCAGTTTCTAGTTCAGTTCTAGTTCAGTTCTAGTTCAGTTCTAGTTCAGTTCAGTTCAGTTCTAGTTCAGTTCTAGTTCCGTTCTAGTTCAGTTCTAGTTTCAGTTCTAGTTCAGTTCTAGTTCAGTTCTAGCTCAGTTTCTAGTTCAGTTCTAGTTCAGTTCTAGTTCAGTTCTAGTTCATTCTAGTTCAGTTCTAGTTCAGTTCTAGTTCAGTTCTAGTTCAGTTCTAGTTCAGTTCTAGTTCAGTTCTAGTTCAGTTCTAGTTCAGTTCTAGTTCAGTTCTAGTGTCAGTTTCTAGTTCAGTTCTAGTTCAGTTCTAGTTCAGTTCTAGTTCAGTTCTAGTTCAGTTTCTAGTTCAGTTCTAGTTCAGTTCTAGTTCAGTTCTAGTTCAGTTCTAGTTCAGTTCTAGTTCAGTTTCTAGTTCAGTTCTAGTTCAGTTCTAGTTCAGTTCTAGTTCAGTTCTAGTTCAGTTCTAGTTCAGTTCTAGTTCAGTTTCTAGTTCAGTTCTAGTTCAGTTCTAGTTCAGTCTAGTCAGTTCTAGTTCAGTTCTAGTTCAGTTCTAGTTCAGTTCTAGTTCATTCTAGTTCAGTTCTAGTTCAGTTCTAGTTCAGTTCTAGTTCAGTTCTAGTTCAGTTCTAGTTCAGTTCTAGTTCAGTTCTAGTTCAGTTCTAGTTCAGTTCTAGTTCAGTTTCTAGTTCAGTTCTAGTTCAGTTCTAGTTCAGTTCTAGTTCAGTTCTAGTTCAGTTCTAGTTCAGTTCTAGTTCAGTTCTAGTTCAGTTCTAGTTCAGTTCTAGTTCAGTTCTAGTTCAGTTCTAGTTCAGTTCTAGTTCAGTTCTAGTTCAGTTCTAGTTCAGTTCTAGTTCAGTTCTAGTTCGTTTCTAGTTCAGTTCTAGTTCAGTTCTAGTTCAGTTCTAGTTCAGTTCTAGTTCAGTTCTAGTTCAGTTCTAGTTCAGTTCTAGTTCAGTTCTAGTTCAGTTCTAGTTCAGTTCTAGTTCAGTTCTAGTTCAGTTCTAGTTCAGTTCTAGTTCAGTTCTAGTTCAGTTCTAGTTCAGTTCTAGTTCAGTTCAGTCATTCTAGTTCAGTTCTAGTTCAGTTTCTAGTTCAGTTCTCATCCTGCTCTCGTTCCTATCCATCGTTCCATTACTGCAAGTGACTTCTGAACAGCACAACAGATCTCTGAGTGAGCCTGCAGAGTCTGTGCTTCACTGTCTGACAAATGACATTGAGTCAAAGCCATCACTATTCTACTACAAGATTGTTATCCAGGTGGTAAATTTAAACAGATCTTATAAAAATCATAAATTTTTCCCTTTTACCAGGGTGGTTGTGGCTCCTATCAAAAGAATTTAATTCCTATCAGTTTAAAATCTAAAAGAAAAAAAGAACATTATTTCCTAAAGCAGCAAAAATTGTTTCTCAAGTTTGCTATATTTTTAAACTTCACCGCAAGAAGAAAAAAATACAAAACCTTTATTTTCATGGCTCATTTATTTAAGCCATTGCAACAAGGAATAAAATAAATAGAAAAATGAAATAATTGTTGAAAAAAGCACAAATTGAAATGAAATTGAAATATGTTTCTACAATTATAGCCAATTTTTCTACAACGAAAAACAAAGAAGAAACGAAAAGTCCTTAAACAGTCAAACCCATTAAGCAAAACATTGAAATGAAAAGAAAAATTTCATAAGTAAAATTACACTAACTAATGCAGCGCAAAAAATTATTACAAAAATGATTATAAAAATGAAATGAAAATAAAACATAAAAGTCTTATAAAGCAACCCACTGACATACTCCTTGTTGTATAACAACAAATAGTAATTTATTTCGCTTAAATTAACAAACCATAAAATGTTGGCATAAAAAATTATTAAAAAAAAAAAAACAAAACGTAATAATCATACAAACTTGACTTCAGTACTTCAGTTTCTGTTGCAGATTCTTGCACAGACATTGCCAACCAACAGCATGAGCTGCTTACAACAACTTACATCATATAGCTGGAAATTAAAATTCTTTAAGTTTTAAAAGGATATTATTTTCATATTACTGCCACTGCTACTGTATTTGTATTATTTTTGGCTTTCTGCATTTGATGTGTTGTGAATGGATGTGTGTGTTTTCTGCTGACTGCCTGTAAAAGCTTTTTTTTGTCGATTATTTGCTACATATATTGCACAATGGCCTGTGAAGAGGGAAAAATTAAAGTGTTTACATTCACTACTAACCCGTGAAGGAAGTAAATCTGGAACTTATTATCTGGATCCTTATTTTATGGAGAATTAGACAAATATTTTGAAGTAAATTTTTGCAAGATTCGCTGTTATCAGGAACGAACTGTTTAGTCCTAAAAAAGGTAATTCTGGAATTGGGTTCTGACTATATAGTCTGTTTTCATAATAAGTATCGTTAGTTGTTTAATTTTCCATATCTATGGCATTCACAATTTCACCCCCATAGTGCTCTCCATAACATTGAGTGTGTGTGTGTTTTTGAGTGATGATGTTGTTACTTTGCTGCTATTTCTTGTTGCTGTTTGATTTCATCTTGATATTGTTGCTATTGCTGACTGTTTGGTGCTGTTTATTTGGCTTTTATTTTTCGAAAAATTTGATGACTAAAATGACCTTGATTTTGTGTTTATACAATCGCAGCCACTGACACTGCTGTTGCTGAGTCTGCTATATAGTGATAAGGTTATAGGTAGTTTCTTATTCCATTTGCAATTTTAACAATTAGTTTTCCTCTTAAAATATATATATGTTCTGAATTTTTTTTATTAGATTTTGTAAGATCCATCATCATTTCAGTTTTTGTATCAGATATGTTAAATGAGCCGATTTAAAGTACAATTTTTAAAAATATGTTGCAATATCACAAATATTAAGTTCTTTATGTTGACATTATCCACATCAACTGAAAGGTATTTCCAATTTCTAATTTCCTTAACGATGATGAATTGATCAATATATACATACATAGTTAGGTGAAGGTAGGGTCAATAAGATTCGTTACAGTCGATAATATATCACACTTATTTTTTCTTTATTTATAATCTTTTATTTTACGAACTTCATGGTGATTTATAGCTTAAAATTATTTTTGTTAAGTGTATACATTTAAAATTTTGTTTTTTTCTTACCCTCCTTTCTCTCTTTCCTTTATATTAGCCTAAAAAAGTAAGAGTATTTTTATACCCACTATCACAAAAGATGGGTGGTATATTGATTTTGTCATTACGTTTGTAACACATTAAAATATCCGTCTAAGACACATAAAATAATAAATATATGTAAATTTTCTGGGTCGTTTTTAGATTCTATGACGATCTTGTCATGTCTGTCTGTCTGCTGAAAACACAAGAAAGGAACTAGAGAACTGCGATTTTGCCTAAATGTTTTTTATTGACGCAGTATGTTTGGTATTGATAATTGGAAATATCGGTCTACGATTTCACCTGGTCCCCATACAAGGTGCACTTAAGAAAATTACTTCTACGCTCATAACATAATAAGGATGAAATTTGACATAACAAAGTTTTATAGGAGCCAAAATGAGTTTGTTAATATTTTTGAGGATCGGTCCGTAATTGAACCTGAATACCAGTATAGCGATAAAATTCGAGAAAAAACAGGTTTTATAACTACCAAAATATTTCATAACATTTTGTGAGGATCAGAATACCCCATATAAAGTGTTTATCAGAAAATGACTTTAACGTTCATTACTCGCTGCAAAATACCAGTATAGTAGCGATATTCGATATAATAAAGTTTTATGGCAACTAAAATGTCTGTGTCAATAGTTAGTTAGTTATTTATTTAGTTAGGTAATAGTTAGTAGTAGTAGTTAGTAGCTAGTTAGTTAGTAGTTAGTTAGTTAGCTAGCTAGTTAGTTAGTTGTAGTTAGTTAGTTAGTAGTTAGTTAGTTAGTTAGTTAGTAGTTAGTTAGTTAGTTAGTTAGTTAGTTAGTTAGTTAGTTAGTTAGTTAGTTAGTTAGTTAGTTAGTTAGTTAGTTAGTGTAGTTAGTTAGTTAGTTAGTTAGTTAGGTTAGTTAGTAGTTGTTAGTAGTTAGTTAGTTAGTTAGTTAGTTAGTTAGTTAGTTAGTAGTTAGTTAGTAGTTAGTTAGTTAGTTAGTTAGTTAGTTAGTTAGTTAGTTAGTTAGTAGTTAGTAGTTAGTTAGTTAGTTAGTTAGTTAGTTAGTTAGTTAGTTAGTTAGTTAGTTAGTTAGTAGTTAGTTAGTTAGTTAGTTAGTTAGTTAGTTAGTAGTTAGTTAGTTAGTTAGTTAGTTAGTTAGTTAGTTAGTTAGTTGTTAGTAGTTAGTTAGTTAGTTAGTTAGTTAGTTAGTTAGTTAGTTAGGTTAGTTAGTTAGTTAGTTAGTTAGTTAGTTAGTTAGGTTCGTAGTTAGTAGTTAGTTAGTTAGTTAGTTAGTTAGTTAGTAGTTAGTTAGTTAGTTAGTTAGTTCGTAGTTAGTTAGTTAGTTAGTTAGTTAGTTAGTTAGTTAGTTAGTTAGTTAGTTAGTTAGTTAGTTAGTTAGTAGTTAGTTAGTTAGTTAGTTAGTTAGTAGTTAGTTAGTTCGTTAGTTAGTAGTATTAGTTAGTTAGTTAGTTAGTTAGTTAGTTAGTTAGTTAGTTAGTTAGTTAGTTTATGCCTTTTGTAGGGTACTTTATCAGCTGTCTTTTATTGTACTCTTCTACGTAAATGGAAGAGAAAATTCTTCGAACAATCATTTGATTTCACTTGAACTTAAAAAATAAAAAAATCCTGGAATTTTTACATTCTTTTGGGGCATACTACGACTTGTATTAAAAGTGTAAGTAAGCCGTACGATTTTTGTATTTGCTCGGTTGATTGTATGACAACAGTTTTGTATCCAATAATTTTTTGGTAACATTTTATATTTGCGGTATGTTTCCTGGCAACGTTGTGCTTGCAATTTCTTTAGTTAGTTAGTTAGTTAGTTAGTAGTTAGTTAGTTAGTTAGTTAGTAGTTAGTTAGTTAGTAGTTAGTTAGTTAGTTAGTTAGTTAGTTAGTTAGTTAGTTAGTTAGTTAGTTAGTTAGTTAGTTAGTTAGTTAGTTAGTTAGTTAGTTAGTTAGTTAGTTAGTTAGTTAGTTAGTAGTTAGTTAGTTAGTTAGTTAGTTAGTTAGTTAGTTAGTTAGTTAGTTAGTTAGTTAGTTAGTTAGTTAGTTAGTTAGTTAGTTAGTTAGTTAGTTAGTTAGTTAGTTAGTTAGTTAGTTAGTTAGTTAGTTAGTTTTATGCCTTTTGTAGGGTACTTTATCAGCTGTCTTTTATTGTACTCTTCTACGTAAATGGAAGAGAAAATTCTTCGAACAATCATTTGATTTCACTTGAACTTAAAAAATAAAAAAATCCTGGAATTTTTACATTCTTTTGGGGCATACTACGACTTGTATTAAAAGTGTAAGTAAGCCGTACGATTTTTGTATTTGCTCGGTTGATTGTATGACAACAGTTTTGTATCCAATAATTTTTTGGTAACATTTTATATTTGCGGTATGTTTCCTGGCAACGTTGTGCTTGCAATTTCTTTTTAAGCTTTATTTTTTCACACATTTTGTTGTTGTTGTTATTTCTATTACTACTACTTTTCACAGTATCATTTTTTTCAGTGAATTTTTCATTCTTTCAATGTATTACATTGAAAAAATGATACAAAAAAATTGTCGCCTGTGTGTTTTACGTTGTTCATACAATTTGTGGTGAAAATCATTAACACAAAAGTAAAGTCAAGGATACGTCAGATTATTGAGTTGAATTGAGTAGTGTGGTTGTTGCGGTGTATATCCCAGTAGTTTTGCAGGGCGTTAGTGTATCCTATTTAGATAGTATTTTGTGAATATTTATAATTATAAGAAACAATTATTTCTGGGGATCACTTGACAAGAGTGTACTTTTTCTAATGCAAGTTACTTTGTTGGACCTAAGTAATCTAAGGAGGGGACCTTTTTTGTGTTGCACCTTCGAAAGTATCTATCTAACTAACCATTTTCTCAATTTTCTCAGTTTCCCACTATACCTTAGTGTAAACTTGTTCTCTTAAAGTGCTTGAAAATTTGTCTTATACAAAAGGACCTTGTATGCTATGTGTAGTGCATCTTAACAGAAGTGAGTAAAAGTGTGTGTGGTAATTTTTTTGTGATCACTTAATGTCAGACAAAAATTTAATACCCACAAACACATAAAAAAGCAAAAAATACTACATTGTGATTTAAAACGTATAAACCACCAAGCAACCAAAGGACACAAAAAGACTAGAATGTGTGCAGGAGGATGTGAGAAGTGTATTCGTTCTTTGTGTACTTTTGTTAAAATGTTCACATTTATTTATTAAAAACCTTGAATTCTCTACAAGTGTTAAAGGAAAATTAGCCTGTTTGACAAATTAATTATTTAGAAAGTATTTTGTTGTCCTACACTACACTATTCATTACTGGCTGCGTAAATATTATAATATAAATCGTATGCTTTTCTATCTGCTGTAATTTAATTAAGGCTTCAAAAATATTTTTATGTTAAAAAAAAAATATTTTCTTTGTATAGAATATTTTCAGTTGATGCTGATGAATTCATGGTGGAAAATATTTAATAAATTATAATGCTAATACTTTGTACGTGTTGTTACAGCGAGGAAATGAGAAAATAAACATTCATCAAATCTGTCTGAAATTTAAAAAGGTAATTTCAATTTATTACTTGTATTGCCTGCAAAATTTTCTTTAAATGGAATTTTGTTGTTAGACAAATAAAGAATGGAGAATGGATTTTTTCTAAGACAATGCGCTATTGTAAATGATAAATGCAAATTAATTTTTACGGTATGTTGAGGTCATTGAATAGCTATTCTTTGTCATAAGAAATTGTTAGTATTAGATGCAGATATGTCTGTAAGGGGGACCATGGACCACTGGGGTAGTTTCGTTATTCACTTTCTTTAATTGAAATGTTTATAACTTTTAACAAATTGTGATAGAAACATCTTTTATCTTTGATATAATTACTGAGACTTTCTAAAACTACAATTACACATAATAGCCTACAACAAGATTTGAACCTGCAACCCCTAAACTTAGAGACCTCCTAGTATAAAGGGATAACCATTAGCACACTTATGGACTATTTCTCATATCAAAAACTTTAATAGTAATTGTTGCAACAATTCTAATCAAAATTTATTATATTTTTTTAATTCAGCCTAATATCTATAACAACTACAACTGTCCCTTCCATTTACTGTTCACATCCATTACCTTTAAACGGATTATAGTTTTCCAATTGATTTCTAATTCATCATATTATTTAATATTTATGAAAATTTCCATCTGTATGTAACTAAACCTTCGATAAAGAATATAATAATGAACAAACTTTGAAATATTTTCAATCATACATCCTGTACAACACACCAACATTTAGAACTCAATAAATGCTTTTCAATAGAAAACTTGTAATGTTAGTATTTATAAATTTAAAAATTTTTTAAATATATTTATAAATGTGTAAAACCTAAAATGGTTATATCGATAATTTTTTTATAACATGTTAAACCAATGAAAATTATTGGAATTTTAAAGTCAAAATGGAAATTATTAGAGATTTGCTTAACCCTCGTAATGCCGAAATATGCGGGATTTATAAGCATCATTTAGTTTAAAAAATTAAAAAAGTTGCTCTATCCACCATTTTATTTTTAAGTTTTTTACTTTTTTTCGGCAACTATGTATAATGTTTGGGAGTACGAAGGTTAAATACAATCTGGACATTGACTTGGTAAACCTTTAAAGTAGATTTACTGATGATGTTCGCTCTGTCCAGACTCACACCCTATTGATATTGGTGACATGTTTAAGACTGGAAGGTTGTAAAAATTGGGAGAAATACTTACGATGGACCGACCTTTTTTTACGTTTAAAAAAAAGCTTCTCTTGTTGAAAATGTTGGCTGGTGAGCAACTTGCGGTATATTGAAAGTAAATATCTCTGAGTGTGATGCCTAAGCAACTTCAAGGTATTGGAGTCAAACATCTAAATAGAGAGAAAGAGTTCTATATTGCAGGATTTGAAAAAGCTATGAAACTGCCAAATCGCTTTAATCACAGGTCTTCAAACTGCAGATTTTTATACCCTACACTCCACTATAGTGGCGAGGGTATTATGCGTTGGTGCTGATGTTTGTAACACCAAAAATATTGTTCCTACAGCCACCAATCGGCTCAGAATCACTCTCTGAGTCGATTAAGCTATGTCTGTCTTTCTGTCTGTCTGTCTGTCTGTTTGTCTATCTACATATCTGTCTGTCTGTGTGTCTGTCTGTCTGTCTGTCTGTCTGTCTGTCTGTCTATCTGTCTGTCTGTCTGTCTGTCTGTCTGTCTGTCTGTCTGTCTATCTGTCTGTTCGTCCATGTAAATCTTGTGCAAGTGTTCCTACACCCAACTTAAACTATAGAATCACCTTTTGATTCGATTTAGCTATGTCCGCCATGCCCGACTATAGTTTTTTACTAGTTCTAATTCTTCTGTTATGATTGCAGTGTAAAGGGCGCTAGTGAGGTGTAAGTTGAAGTTAATGTCGAAAAAGCCGTAGGTTTTGATCCTATACAAATTTAAAGTCTTAGTAAACTTATGTTTAAAATAAGAAATAATATTGAATAAAAAGGTTCAACATTAAGTACTTCCATCAGCTTCATATTTGAGAATTTCTAACAAGTTAACTGTATTTATAAGCTATAAGTTGATAAGTATATTACGTGTAGTACCCGAGGGCATAATTACTTTGTCAATCAATTTGTAAATCATGCAAATTCTCACTGGAGTAATAATTTTAAATGGAAACGTGATGAAAAACAATCAGTTTAGATTTTATACAACAACTTTTTAACATTGATTTTGTTATCTTTGTGTTTTTTCAAACTAATAGAACTCCGATTTAGTTGACATATAATTTGTTTTTGTGTAGAGTACCATAAATGAAAGTAATCGGAGGGAATGCGTAATGTGCAAAAAAGTACTATTTTTTTTATTAATTTTTACTTTATTTAGTCCAAGGTTATATTTGCCCTATTAAAGCTTAATTTTGATATATTTACTTTATCATCATCATCATTATTGTTACTGAAAAATTATTTATGACCGTCGATTACAAAGAAAACTCTACGAAAATGTAACCATTTATATTAAGACCCTTTTTTAAGCGCATTTAGCAAATTTTTTCCTCCACTAGACAAATAATCCTATTTTCTGTGAAATAAATATTACTACCATTTAAAACTTATAATAAATATGAAAAATATTGATTTCATGTAAAAATTTAATTCGAACACAATACTAATGTGCAGCAAACTGATACCCCGTCCCCACCACAAAAAAATTGTTAACGTAAAAGGAAAATATACAAAATAAATCTAACTACTGAACATTTTCAATGCTAATTTACAAATATTTGTCATTTGTTAATATATGTATGGCAAAAAAAGTTAAATTGAATAAAAATTATGAAAAAAGAAAATAATAGCAGTAACATACAAAGATTGCAGCAAATAAGAAAAAGTATCAAAGAAAAAAGTAAAATGAAATAAAGTGGAAAAAAAGAAGTGAAATGAAATTGATTTATGCACAGATACTCGTAAATCATATAAGAAAATCCCTGTACAACTAAAGCAAATGACAGGGTAACTAATACATATACAAAAGTGCACACATATGTATATACATTGTTAAAATATAAACGGTGAAATAAAGGAAATGTACACACACAGTGACATATTGTATATAGTAACACACATATACAATAGGGTGGGCTTTTAAGAGACAACTTTCCTATAGAAAACTTATTTCGATTAAAAACAATTTAGAAACTATTTTTGTATAGAACATTTGCATTCTTTAGAGACAATTTTCCTATAGAAAAATTGTCTCAATAAGAGACAACTTTCCTATGGAAAACGTGTCTCAATAAAAGACTATTTTTCTATAAAAAATTTGTCTCAATAAGAGACTAGTTTTCTATAGAAAATTTGTCTCAATAAGAGACTAGTTTTCTATAGAAAATTTGTCTCAATAAGAGACTAGTTTTCTATAGAAAATTTGTCTCAATAAGAGACTAGTTTTCTATAGAAAATTTGTCTCAATAAGAGACTAGTTTTCTATAGAAAATTTGTCTCAATAAGAGACCAGTTTTCTATAGAAAATTTGTCTCAATAAGAGACCAGTTTTCTATAGAAAATTTGTCTCAATAAGAGACTAGTTTTCTATAGAAAATTTGTCTCAATAAGAGACCAGTTTTCTATAGAAAATTTGTCTCAATAAGAGACTAGTTTTCTATAGAAAATTTGTCTCAATAAGAGACTATTTTTCTATAGAAAATTTGTCTCAATAAGAGACTAGTTTTCTATAGAAAATTTGTCTCAATAAGAGACTAGTTTTCTATAGAAAATTTATCTCAATAAGAGACTAGTTTTCTATAGAAAATTTGTCCCAATAAGAGACTAGTTTTCTATAGAAAATTTGTCTCAATAAGAGACTAGTTTTCTATAGAAAATTTGTCTCAATAAGAGACTAGTTTTCTATAGAAAATTTGTCTCAATAAGAGACTAGTTTTCTATAGAAAATTTGTCTCAATAAGAGACTGTTTTCTATAGAAAATTTGTTTCAATATAAGACTAGTTTTCTATAGAAAATTTGTTTCAATATGAGACTAGTTTTCTATAGAAAATTTGTTTCAATATGAGACTAGTTTTCTATAAAAAATTTGTTTCAATATGAGACTAGTTTTCTATAGAAAATTTGTTTCAATATGAGACTAGTTTTCTATAGAAAATTTGTTTCAATATGAGACTAGTTTTCTATAGAAAATTTGTCTCAATATGAGACTAGTTTTCTATAGAAAATTTGTCTCAATATGAGACTAGTTTTCTATAGAAAATTTGTCTCAATATGAGACTAGTTTTCTATAGAAAATTTTTCTCAATATGAGACTAGTTTTCTATAGAAAATTTGTCTCAACATGAGACTAGCTTTCTATAGAAAATTTGTCTCAATATGAGACTAGTTTTCTATAGAAAATTTGTCTCAATATGAGACTAGTTTTCTATAGAAAATTTGTCTCAATATGAGGCTAGTTTTCTATAGAAAATTTGTCTCAATATGAGACTAGTTTTCTATAGAAAATTTGTCTCAATATGAGGCTAGTTTTCTATAGAAAATTTGTCTCAATATGAGACTAGTTTTCTATAGAAAATTTGTCTCAATATGAGACTAGTTTTCTATAGAAAATTTGTCTCAATATGAGACTAGTTTTCTATAGAAAATTTGTCTCAATATGAGACTAGTTTTCTATAGAAAATTTGTCTCAATATGAGACTAGTTTTCTATAGAAAATTTGTCTCAATATGAGACTAGTTTTCTATAGAAAATTTGTCTCAATATGAGACTAGTTTTCTATAGAAAATTTGTCTCAATATGAGACTAGTTTTCTATAGAAAATTTGTCTCAATATGAGACTAGTTTTCTATAGAAAATTTGTCTCAATATGAGACTAGTTTTCTATAGAAAATTTGTCTCAATATGAGACTAGTTTTCTATAGAAAATTTGTCTCAATATGAGACTAATTTTCTATAGAAAATTTGTCTCAATATGAGACTAGTTTTCTATAGAAAATTTGTCTCAATATGAGACTAGTTTTCTATAGAAAATTTGTCTCAATATGAGACTAGTTTTCTATAGAAAATTTGTCTCAATATGAGACTAGTTTTCTATAGAAAATTTGTCTCAATATGAGACTAGTTTTCGGTAGAAAATTTGTCTCAATAAGAGACTAGTTTTCTATAGAAAATTTGTCTCAATAAGAGACTAGTTTTCTGTAGAAAATTTGTCTCAATAAGAGACTAGTTTTCTGTAGAAAATTTGTCTCAATAAGAGACTAGTTTTCTGTAGAAAATTTGTCTCAATAAGAGACTAGTTTTCTGTAGAAAATTTGTCTCAATAAGAGACTAGTTTTCTGTAGAAAATTTGTCTCAATAACAGACTAGTTTTCTGTAGAAAATTTGTCTCAATATGAGACTACTTTTCTATAGAAAATTTGTCTCAATATGAAACTAGTTTTCTATAGAAAATTTGTCTCATTAGGAGACTAGTTTTCTATAGAAAATTTGTCTCATTAGGAGACTAGTTTTCTATAGAAAATTTGTCTCATTAGGAGGCCAGTTTTCTATAGAAAATTTGTCTCAATAAGAGAGTATTTCTCTATAGAAAATTTCAAAATAACTAACTCCCAAGAAGGCGGATTAGCTGTATCATTCAAAATTGGAAAGGTGTCCATTATAAGGGCTGTTTCCACTAGCCCCGACGAAGATTCAACGATAGCGCATCATTTCTGATCTAAATTTTCTTCTAGAAAATTTATTTTGTTTAAAAACGAGTTGCTTGTAGAACATTATTCTCGATTGGGGAAAATGTTCTTAAAGAAAATTTGTCATGATAATAGAGATATCGATTCAGTAACATATAAAACCACCTTAATGCTTTTACATGCATGCATAAATTCATTACTACCGTAGTAATACATTTTTCTCTCTGTCTCACATTCCCTCATTTTCGTTTGAAACCGAATGTTTCACCAACAATATAAGTTTACTTCCTCTGTTCATTTTATTGCTCTTATTTCTTAGGTTTTTTTCTCGTAACAAGATGGATAAAAATGTGTTGACATTTTACTCGTCCTCCCCCCTTTTCCTTGTGCCAAAAAGGAACACACATCATTTACATTTCTTCCTACTACAAATGTTTGTCTCTGCCTTGTCTGTCTCAAAAGAGCGCGAAGTGTGACATGAATCCCTGTTATAATGATTTACATTTTATAATAGTCATATTCATTCAGCCACCCATTCATCCAGTCATACTGCCATCCAGCCAGACACTTCCAGCCAGCCAGTCAGCGATTTTTTCAACCATCCAGAAGTGTTAGTCATTTGTTGTCATTGTAATACATATTATGATACGTAGTAGCTGATTGTCATTTATTCCTCCATTCAGTAAGGATTCATCACAAATTCATTTACTTAAAATGAGTATTAACCGTGGTATATTAGAACTTATTTATGTATAAAGGAGAAAAATATTATACAAAATGTATATCAATAACATACTAGTTTTCTTTAGAAAATTTTTCTCATTAGGAGACTAGTTTTCTATATAAAATTTGTCTTTTTAGGAGACTAGTTTTCTATAGAAAATTTGTCTCATTAGGAGACTAGTTTTCTATATAAAATTTGTCTTTTTAGGAGACTAGTTTTCTATAGAAAATTTGTCTCATTAGGAAACTAGTTTTCAATAGAAAATTTGTCTTATTAGGAGACTAGTTTTCTATAGAAAATTTGTCTTATTAGGAGACTAGTTTTCTATAGAAAATTTGTCTCATTAGGAGACTAGTTTTCTATAGAAAATTTGTCTCATTACGAGAACAGATTTCTATAGAAAATTTGTCTCATTACGAGACTAGATTTCTATAGAAAATTTGTCTCATTAGGAGACTAGTTTTCTATAGAAAATTTGTCTCATTAGGAGACTAGTTTTCTATAGAAAATTTGTCTCATTAGGAGACTAGTTTTCTATAGAAAATTTGTCTCATTAGGAGACTAATTTTCTATAGAAAATTTGTCTCATTAGGAGACTAGTTTTCTATAGAAAATTTGTCTCATTAGGAGATTAGTTTTCTATAGAAAATTTGTCTCATTAGGAGACTCGTTTTCTATAGAAAATTTGTCTCATTAGGAGACTAGTTTTCTATAGAAAATTTGTCTCATTAGGAGACTCGTTTTCTATAGAAAATTTGTCTCATAAGGAGACTCGTTTTCTATAGAAAATTTGTCTCATTAGGAGACTAGTTTTCTACAGAAAATTTGTCTCATTAGGAGACTAGTTTTCTATAGAAAATTTCTCTCAGTAGGAGACTAGTTTTCTATAGAAAATTTGTCTCATTAGGAGACTAGTTTTCTATAGAAAATTTGTCTCATTAGGAGACTAGTTTTCTATAGAAAATTTGTCTCATTAGGAGACTAGTTTTCTATAGAAAATTTGTCTCATTAGGAGACTAGTTTTCTATAGAAAATTTGTCTCATTAGGAGACTAGTTTTCTATAGAAAATTTGTCTCATTAGGAGACTAGTTTTCTATAGAAAATTTGTCTCATTAGGAGACTAGTTTTCTATAGAAAATTTGTCTCATTAGGAGACTAGTTTTCTATAGAAAATTTGTCTCATTAGGAGACTAGTTTTCTATAGAAAATTTGTCTCATTAGGAGACTAGTTTTCTATAGAAAATTTGTCTCATTAGGAGACTAGTTTTCTATAGAAAATTTGTCTCATTAGGAGACTAGTTTTCTATAGAAAATTTGTCTCATTAGGAGACTAGTTTTCTATAGAAAATTTGTCTCATTAGGAGACTAGTTTTCTATAGAAAATTTGTCTCATTAGGAGACTAGTTTTCTATAGAAAATTGTCTCATTAGGAGACTAGTTTTCTATAGAAAATTTGACTCATTAGGAGACTAGTTTTCTATAGAAAATTTGACTCATTAGGAGACTAGTTTTCTATAGAAAATTTGTCTCATTAGAAGACTAGTTTTCTATAGAAAGTTTGTCTCATTAGGAGACTAGTTTTCTATAGAAAATTTGTCTCATTAGGAGACTAGTTTTCTATAGAAAATTTGTCTCATTAGGAGACTAGTTTTCTATAGAAAATTTGTCTCACTAGGAGACTAGTTTTCTATAGAAAATTTGTCTCACTAGGAGACTAGTTTTCTATAGAAAATTTGTCTCAATATGAGACTAGTTTTCTATAGAAAATTTGTCTCAATATGAGACTAGTTTTCTATAGAAAATTTGTCTCAATATGAGACTAGTTTTCTATAGAAAATTTGTCTCAATATGAGACTAGTTTTCTATAGAAAATTTGTCTCAATATCAGACTAGTTTTCTATAGAAAATTTGTTTCAATATGAGACTAGTTTTCTATAGAAAATTTGTTTCAATATGAGACTAGTTTTCTATAGAAAATTTGTTTCAATATGAGACTAGTTTTCTATAGAAAATTTGTTTCAATATGAGACTAGTTTTCTATAGAAAATTTGTTTCAATATGAGACTAGTTTTCTATAGAAAATTTGTTTCAATATGAGACTAGTTTTCTATAGAAAATTTGTTTCAATATGAGACTAGTTTTCTATAGAAAATTTGTTTCAATATGAGACTAGTTTTCTATAGAAAATTTGTCTCATTAGGAGACTAGTTTTCTATAGAAAATTTGTCTCATTAGGAGACCAGTTTTCTATAGAAAATTTGTCTCATTAGGAGACCAGTTTTCTATAGAAAATTTGTCTCATTAGGAGACCAGTTTTCTATAGAAAATTTGTCTCATTAGGAGACCAGTTTTCTATAGAAAATTTGTCTCATTAGGAGACTCGTTTTCTATAGAAAATTTGTCTCATTAGAAGACTCGTTTTCTATAGAAAATTTGTCTCATTAGAAGACTCGTTTTCTATAGAAAATTTGTCTCATTAGAAGACTCGTTTTCTATAGAAAATTTGTCTCATTAGAAGACTCGTTTTCTATAGAAAATTTGTCTCATTAGGAGACTCGTTTCTATAGAAGTTTTGTCTCATTAGGAGACTCGTTTTCTATAGAAGTTTTGTCTCATTAGGAGATTCGTTTTCTATAGAAGTTTTGTCTCATTAGGAGACTCGTTTTCTATAGAAGTTTTGTCTCATTAGGAGACTCGTTTTCTATAGAAGTTTTGTCTCATTAGGAGACTCGTTTTCTATAGAAGTTTTGTCTCATTAGGAGACTCGTTTTCTATAGAAGTTTTGTCTCATTAGGAGACTCGTTTTCTATAGAAGTTTTGTCTCATTAGGAGACTCGTTTTCTATAGAAGTTTTGTCTCATTGGGAGACTAGTTTTCTATAGAAGTTTTGTCTCATTAGGATACTAGTTTTCTATAGAAAATTTCTCTCAATAAGAGACTAGTTTTCTATAAAAATTTTCTATAGAAAAGTTCTCTCAATTAGAGACTAGTTTTCTGTAGAAAATTTCTCTCAATAAGATACTAGTTTTCTATAGAAAATTTCTCTCAATATTGTGGAATATAAAAGACTATTTTCCTATATAAAACGTGTCTCTATAAGAGACATTTTTCCTATTGTTTCGAGTTTCAAGTTAAAATTATAAATTTTTTGTGTGAACAGTAATTTCAATTTAAAGCCTTTTTTGCTAAAGTCGTAATTTATTTCAGTTACTAAACTGTCTTTTATTACATAGTATCTGTGTCAAACTATTGTTTGCACTAAATTAAAAATTTAATATTTAAACACCTTCTGCTCATTTTGACCTTCCAACTCAACATGTGCGCGAAAGTTTTTCGTTTTCTTGTGTTTTTTTCTACTACTTGCAACAAACTTTATTGTTCTTGCTGTTTTTGTATCATTTAAAATGTAATAGAGCATTAAAACTACTGTGTTCAAAGTGGCAACAACACACATTTATTACTTTAGTTTTAGGAGGATGTTGTGCTACTTTGGTTTATTTTTTATCTCTTTTTTTGGCGTTTTCTTTTTGTTTTAAAAGAACTGAATTATATAGAAATATTTTTTGATAAACGTGTTAGTTGTATGTTGTTGCAACAACAACAACGACAGCAATAATGAAACCAGGAAGAAAGAAAGCTTCTTCATGTTCCGAATAAATGTCATTATAGTGAAGGTTGTGATTTTTAACATTCTTTACATCGTTTTTTCGCTTTTGTTCTTACTTTATTGTTTTTTCTTAGTTTCCGGAATTAAAGTGAAAAAAAAAAACAAAAGGTATTTGTTATTTGATAAAAAGAAAGAATTTTTTCATCTTTACAGTAGATTGCTTGTGACAAATATTTAGTTGGTGTGACATAAACCATTCACTCATTCATGTATGACGTTAAATACATGTATGCAACTATTGTCATTTATTTATTTGAGTTGTTGTTTTAAATGACAATTAGATGAGTGGTGTGTATTGTTTGGTTTGTTATATACATTTTAGATTTAGTTGAGTCAACAGTGGATTTAAAAGAGTAGAATTCAATCTCTATAAGATACAATTTTTCTATAGAATGTGTATCTCTATAAAATATAATTTTTCTATTTTACATAGAAATATTATCTCTTTTGTTTCCATAAGAGATAATATTTCTATGTAAAGTGTGTTGCAAAAAGAGACAAGTTTTCTGTAAAAAAATGTGTCTCAATAAGAGACAAATTTTCTATAGAAAATGTGTCTCAACAAGAGTCAAGTTTTCTATTGAAAATGTATCTCAATAAGAGACGATTTTTCTATAGATAATGTGTCTCAACAAGAGACAAGTTTTCTGTAGATAATGTGTCTCAACAAGAGACAAGTTTTCTATAGAAAATGTGTCTCTATAAGAGACAAGTTTTCTATAGAAAATGTGTCTCTATAAGAGACAAGTTTGCTATAGAAAATGTGTCTCTATAAGAGACAAGTTTTCTATAGAAAATTTGTCTCAATAAGAGACAAGTTTTCTATAGAAAATGTGTCTCAATAAGAGACAATTTTTCTATAGAAAATGTGTCTCAACAAGAAACAAGTTTTCTATAGAAAATGTGTCTAAACAAGAGACAAGTTTTCTATAGAAAATGTGTCTCTATAAGAGACAAGTTTTCTATAGAAAATGTATCTCTATAAGAGACAAGTTTTCTATAGAAAATGTGTCTCAACAAGAGACAAGTTTTCTATAGAAAATGTGTCTCAATAAGAGACAAGTTTTCTATAGAAAATGTGTCTCAATAAGAGACAAGTTTTCTATAGAAAATGTGTCTCAATGGAGACAAGTTTTCTATAGAAAATATATCTCAATAAGAGAAGGGTTTTCTATAGAAAATGGGTCTCAATAAGAGACAAGTTTTCTATAGAAAATGTGTCTAAACAAGAGACAAGTTTTCTATAGAAAATGTGTCTCAAAAAGAGACAAGTTTTCTATAGAAAATGTGTCTCAAAAAGAGACAAGTTTTCTATAGAAAATGTGTCTCAACAAGAGACAAGTTTTCTATAGAAAATGTGTCTCAATAAGAGACAAGTTTTCTATAGAAAATGTGTCTCAATAAGAGACAAGTTTTCTATAGAAAATGTGTCTCAACAAGAAACAAGTTTTCTATAGAAAATGTGTCTAAACAAGAGACAAGTTTTCTATAGAAAATGTGTCTCTATGAGAGAAAAGTTGTTGCTAATGTATCGCTACAGGAGACAATTTTTCTTATAGAAAATGTGTCTACATAAAAGCCAATTCTTTTATAGTAAATGAGTTTCTATAAGAGAAAATTTTTCACTTAAAACAGTACTTACAACCACTGTGCTCATACTTTTGTCCTCTATCGTATTTTATGATTTTCTTTTGATTTGATTTGTTAGTTAGTTTGTTTTTCAACTTGTTTAGTACTGGCTGTTGTTTTACTACGAAGGTAAACAGAAATCATTAAATTTTCATAGTGATACTTTTTCTGTCGTTTTTTTTTTCTATACTGTTCTATAGTTGGAAAACTTTTTGGCAAGACATTAGTTACTGTTGACGTTAATAAAGTTTTTCGTGTGAAATGAAAAGAAAACAAAACAAGGATATTATTTTCATAGCCGTCTTGTAAGCCAAATGAAAAGTTATGTTAATGTAAATTTTGCTTTACTGTAGCTGTTGATACCTTTCAGTTTTATGGTCACTTTTTTCGTGTTGTAACGGTTAAATGTAAATTGAATTTTAAATTATAAAGTGAGAAAAAAAAAAGAAAAGTAAAGCCAACAAAATTCGAAGTGGATAAAATCAACTATAATTAGTTATTTGCCTTAAAACATATACAAGTAAAGGGAAAAGGAATAGTTAATAAAAAAACGAAAAGTAAAAGGAAACAAAAAGAAAAAAAAAAACAGTATTGGATTAGATAATAAATTACTAACAAGCTAAAAAAAGGTATAAAGTACTAGAATGTATAGCATTATAGTCTTAAATAAATTAAATAAGTAATTTTGTTTTGTTAAGTCATAGGCTTAAATGAGTGTTAGAGTTAAGTCCCTTTTTGCAGGATTACACAAATTCTCCTGCGTTAATTCTATTTAAAAGTATTAAACTTAACTAAAGGGACATTTTTTTCTTGAAATTAAAATCATTTTAGTTTTAACAAAGAAAAAATATGTTGACAGGATTATTATTTTTTCTATTAAAGTTTTTATTTGCTTAAGCTTTTATTATATATAAAACCATTTACGCTTCACCTAAACAAAATGTAATAGTATAAATATTTATGAAATCCGCATTAAAAATAATAACTACAGAAATCTAACAAAAACAAATTTTCATGAAATTGAAAAAAAACGTCATTAAAATCTTTCAAATCATTCATTTATTGACTATTAAAAATAATGCTAAAATATTGTTGTTTTTACTAGTTTGAACTCAAACGAAAGCCATCAATAAATCCATCAACTAAACAATCCATTCAACCGGCCATACATCTGGTATTTCAACTATTTAAAAGGAAAAATTATAATAAATATGTATACAGTAGGGCGGTTGTTGTTGACCTAAGCTATAGGCTATAAGCTATATGCATACAAAGTCCAGACTATAGACTGTTCAATAGTTCAGATTAAAAACTGGCCTTTAGTTCAAGGTATTAGCTGTTCTTTAGACTATTTCGGAGATTGTACTATAGTCCAGAATATAAACTGGTCTATAGTCCAGACTATATATACTGATCTTTAGTATCCAGACTATATACTGGACAATAGGAGAGAATGTTCTCTACTATAGACTGTTCTATAGTACAGACCATAAAATGTTCCATAATATAGACTGATCTATAGTCCAAACTATAGACTAATGTATACTCTAGACTTCAGACTATTCTATAGTGTTCTATAGAATGTACTGTTTTATAGTCCAGACTATAGACAGTTCTATAGTCCTGACTATGGACTGTTCTATAGTCCAGATTATAAAGACCAAACTATAAATCGTTCCATAGTCTAGACTATAGACTGCTCTCTGGGCCAGACTATAGACATAGACCAGTCTATAATCCAGACTATAGGCTGTTCTATAAGCCAGACTATAGACTGTTCTATAATCCAGACCATAGGCTGTTCTATAGTCCAGACTATAGACTGTTTTATAGTCCAAACTATATACTGTTCTATAGTCCAGACTATCGACTGTTCTATAGTCCAGACTATAGCCTGTTCTATAGTCCAGACTGTTCTATAGTCCAGACTGTTCTATAGTTCAGACTATAGACTGTTCTATAGTCCAGATTATAGACTGGTCTATAATCCAGACTATGGACTGTTCTATAATCCAGACCATAGACTGTTCTATAGTCCAGACTATAGTCTGTTCTATGGTCCAGACTACAGACTGTTCTATAGTCCAGACTATAGACTGTTCTATAGTCCAGACTATAGACTGTTCTATAGTCCAGACTTTAGTCCAGACTGAAGACTATTCTATAGTACAGACTATAGACTATTCTACAGTCCAGACTATAGACTGTTCTATAGTCCAGACTATAGAGTATAGTACAGACTATAGACTATTTTATAGTCAAGACTATAGACTATTCTATAGTCCATACTATTGACTATTATATAGTCCAGACTACAGACTATTCTGTAGTACAGGCTATAGACTGTTCCATGGTCCAGACTATAGACCATCTTATAGTCCAGGCTATAATCTGTTCTATAGTTCAGACTATAGTCTGTTCTATAGTCCAGTATGTTCTATTGGGCAGAATGTAGTCTTTTCTATAGTCCAGACAATAGTCTGTTCTATAGTCCAGACAATACTCTGTTTTATAGTCCAGACAATAGTCTATTCTATATTCCGGACTATAGTCTGTTCTATAGTCCGGACTATAGTCTGTTTTATAGTTTATACTATAGATTGTTCTATAGTCCAGTCTATTGACTGTTTTCTAGTCCAGACTATATACTGTTCTATAGTCCAGACTATAGACTGATCAACAGTCCAGACTATAGACTGTTCTATAGTCCAGACTATAGACTGTTTTATAGTCTAGACTATAGACTGTTCTATAGTCCAGACTATAGACTGTTCTATAGTCCAGACTATAGACTGTTCTAATGTCTATACTATAGACTGTTCTATAGTCCAGACTATAGACTGTTCTATAGCCCAGACTATAGACTATTCTATAGTTCAGACTATAGAGTGTTCTATAGTTTAGACTATAGACTGTTCTATAATCCAGATAGATAGTTCTATAGTCCAGACTATAGACAGTTCTATAGTCCATACTACCTATAGTTAAAATTAACTGTAGCACTGAGTAAAATCCTAGTTAGGCTTTTAGTCCCGTGTGATTCTGATGTCACATTATTATATATGTATATTAAAATTAAATTTAGTTCTTTTTTTAATTTTTTCATACATTTTGCATAAATTTGTATATTTTACTTGCATTTTATTTGTGGAGGGAAAATTTTTCCAACATTCTATACATAACAAAAATTATAATAATAACAACAACAATGGAATATTATATTTAAAAAATCTGATCGATTTATTGGAGTGTAAAAATATTCTTCTACAAATCCCCATGATTATCGTATCTCATCATTTAACAACAACAAGTGTATGTGTAAAACTACCATCAAATGTAAAAATTTTTCAATATTTTTTTTCTACTCATTTCTTATTTTCTGATATCGTCAGCAGCATTATTATAATCATCATCATCATCATGTTTGTTATTATCATTATTGGTGGAAAACTTTAGTGAATATATGTAGAAAAAAATGAATGCTATAAGGAAATTATTTTCTATGTGTATTAAATCTATAAGAATATATATTTTTTTGAAAGTATAACAATCATAATGATAAACTGCCAGTAGAGTTTTAATATAGAGTAGGGGAAAAAGTAATCTTTCAAATGGTTAAAAATTTATGTTGAAATTTGTACATAAAACAAGTGGAAAAGGGTGATTTATTTTATTTGCCATAAAAAGAGTAAAATAAAATTGGTGAAAACGTCAAATAAATATTGACAAAAAGTTAAATGGAAATTATTTTTTTTTTAAGCCGACAATTAAGCAGTAAAACAAATGTTATGGCTTAAGAACCCAGTGAACCATAAGGTGTCCTTCAGAATAAGTAACATAACAGAACAATATGAACTTTCGCTTTTCTAGTCACAAAAGAGCGATACGGAGATCACTGAGGAGTTAAGTTCCACACTATAGTTACTGACTTAAGCACCGATCATAATTTATATTACATGTTTGGGGTTTCACACGTTCAGGTCGTCTAACCGATATTAGAAGTGGTCTATTTTAAAACAGACCAGAGGAGTAGACCGCAACAATATGAAAAGTTGTTTAAACCCAAAAAAGAAAACTTCATATTCCTGCAGTTTTTGCTGGGTAATGAATTCCAGTCTTTTTATTAAAATTTCCTTATTTTTTGACACTACAAAAGGTGGAAAAAGAAGTAAAACAAAATAATTGTTTTATGTCAAAATACTTTTACTCCATGTGATAAAAACATTATATTGACACAAAAAAATAAACATACTTTCACATATAGTACATAGGTACATATTTATATGACACTTTAAAGGTTTTTTTAAATTTACTGTCATAAAAATAAACCGTCAAATACCATGAAAACGCTTGAATTTAAGTGGAGTAGGTAATGAAAATGGTTCAACAATTTGCTTTTGAAAATGTGGTAGGCGTTGGTGCCCCACATAAGCGCAACAAGATATTTTTATTGTATCCTTAATACAAAATTTGCTCGTAAAAAGTTAAAACGTGTATTAACAGGTACACACGACAGGCAAACAGTTTGGAAACATAAATTATATAATGTCTTTTATCTGTTTTGTAAAGTGTTGCAGGGAAAAAGGGGTGCTTGTAAAATGGGGAATAACTTCCTGTTTTGTTGCGGTAGGTAAGAGGTTTTTGATAAGCCGTTTGGTTGGAGGGCATAAAAAGACAAAGGATTGGTTGGGTAGTTTATTAACATAGAAAAGAGTTTTATTGAAATTTTTGATTTATATAATAAAAGATTATCGAGTGTAATTCCTAATTTCACCAGTTGAGTTTCTTTTAAACATTTGATTTGTTAATTTGTACTTTTATATACTTGTGCAATCATTTGTTATTAATTTTCAGTGTTTGGCTGCTTTCCAATTTCTCATTAAACATAATTTTCCAAAAACTATTTTGTGTAAACAAAAAAGTTTTAAATAGTTTTAAAATTTAACTTTTTTATTACAATTTTTTTACTAAATCTAAAAATTACATCTACAAACACAAACAAATTAAATAAAATTTATTTAACCATCAATTAAATTTTCATTGTGTTTATTAAAAAAAAAAAAAAAACTATAATAGTCCACAAACATTCTATCATAAGTCAGTTCATTGCATTCACAACAACACTATTTTTCATCATATTTTTCTTGTGTTTAAAGTACCAATTTTTATATGCAGCAGACATTTTAACTTAAATTAAATACTACAAAGAATATGAGAAAAAAAAAAAAAAAAAAAACAGCAAAAATAACACAAATCCAATATGGGTGCTCAGAAGATGTGGAACAAGAAAAAACATAACGGACTTTGAATGAATGGCATAACTTTCAACGACAACAATAACAAAAACACTAAAGGCAGGACTTACTAAAAATAAAAGTTCTTTAAGTTTTGTTGTTCTTATTTGTTTTTGTTGTTAAACATGTGTTTTTATACATTACTAAACCAAACCGACAGTGTAAATAAAACCGACAGTGTGTTTGTTTTCCTGCTTTTGCCAGTAACACTAAAATGTTAACGAACACAAGACGTTTGAAATGTAGCTAACAGTAATCGCACTGTTAAAACTAAGAGCAATTAGGATAAGTTAACATTGAAAACAACAGCGAATTCTGTTCTGTTAAGACCAATAGGGGAAGAATAGAAAAAAACTGTTGCCATTTTACCCCTGCAGGAAGGGGAAAGTATATTGGGAAGAGTATGAACAGATTTTCAACACACTTCAATTGTTCCTAAAATAACTGGGTTTATACCTTCTCCTGTTTTATTCAGGTTACTTACCTTTCTATCGTGGTTAGCAACCCAGTTTTTTTACCATACATGTATAACAGATTTTCAAAATTTGTTATTCTATTTATAATTTTGTTATAATGTGTGGTTTATTGTTTTAATCCTAAGCAGATATGTTTTAAAATCTGTCAGAAAGCATTGAATTTGAGCTTTTTTGCGTTAATTGAAATTGGTGATTGTTGTTAAGAAATTAATAAAAAAAGTTGAACTTTTTCACATTCTGTTAAACGTGACAATCCATGGACTAAAACAAAGAATGTGGAGTATGTTTCGAAAATTCGTAAAGCTTTTGTTCAAGCTGGTAAATGAAGTTTAATAAAGTTAATCGGAATTAAGAATTAATCTGAAATTTGTCAACGAATGGTATGATATGATTTAATAACTAACTAACTAACTAACTAACTAACTAACTACTACTAAATAACTAACTAACTAACTAACTAACTACTACTAACTAACTAACTAACTAACTAACTAACTAACTACTAACTAACTACTACTAACTACTAACTAACACTAACTAACTACTAACTACTAACTAACTAACTAACTAACTACTAACTAACTAACTAACTAACTAACTACTAACTAACTAACTAACTAACTACTAACTAACTAACTAACTAACTAACTAACTACTAACTACTAACTAACTACTAACTAACTAACTACTAACTAACTAACTAACTAACTACTAACTACTAACTAACTAACTACTAACTACTAACACTAACACTAACTAACTACTAACTAACTAACTAACTAACTAACTAACTAACTAACTAACTAACTAACTAACTTACTAACTAACTAACTAACTAACTAACTACTAACTAACTAACTAACTACTAACTAACTAACTAACTAACTAACTAACTAACTAACTAACTAACTAACTAACTAACTAACTAACTAACTAACTAACTAACTACTAACTAACTAACTAACTAACTAACTAACTAACTAACTAACTACTAACTAACTAACTAACTAACTAACTAACTAACTAACTAACTAACTAACTAACTAACTAACTAACTAACTAACTAACTAACTAACTAACTAACTAACTAACTAACTAACTAACTAACTACTAACTAACTAACTAACTAACTAACTAACTAACTAACTAACTAACTACTAACTACTAACTACTAACTAACTAACTAACTAACTAACTAACTAACTACTAACTAACTAACTAACTAACTAACTAACTAACTAACTAACTAACTAACTAACTAACTAACTAACTAACTAACTAACTAACTAACTAACTAACTAACTAACTAACTAACTAACTAACTAACTAACTACTAACACTAACTAACTAACTAACTAACTAACTAACTACTAACTAACTAACTAACTAACTAACTAACTAACTAACTAACTACTAACTCTAACTACTAACTAACTAACTACTAACTAACTAACTAACTAACTAACTAACTAACTAACTAACTACTACTAACTAACTACTAACTAACTAACTACTAACTAACTAACTAACTAACTAACTAACTAACTAACTAACTAAAAGTGAAATAAATTTTAAATATTTTTGAAAACAATCGAAAAATTATTCATTTTGGAATTCAAGATTTGGTAACTAACTACCTACTAACTAACTAACTAACTAACTAACTAACTAACTAACTAACTAACTAACTAACTAACTAACTAACTAACTAACTAACTAACTAACTAACTAACTAACCTAACTACTAACTAACCTAACTACCTAACTACTAACTAACTAACTAACTAACCTAACTAACTAAACTAACTAACTAACTAACTAACTAACTAACTAACTAACTAACTAACTACTACTAACTAACTAACTACTACTACTAACTAACTAACTAACTAACTACTAACTAACTAACTAACTAACTAACTACTAACTAACTAACTAACTAACTACTAACTAACTAACTAACTAACTAACTAACTACTAACTAAAAGTGAAATAAATTTTAAATATTTTTGAAAAACAATCGAAAAAATTATTCATTTTGGAATTCAAGATTTGGTAAAGATTTTAAAATTTTGGAATCAAAAAGTTAATTTCAGTAAGGCTTAAAGAAGCCCTTTTAAATGAAAAATCTTTAATAATTAACTGTAAAGTAGTGCTGTAATATTCTACTACTTTTGATTACTCAATACTACTCAATACTTTTCGTTTGGGTACTCAATACTACTCGATACTTTTAACGGTTTTATTTTAAATTAAAAACGAGGAATTTTTCCTTTTTTTAAGTAAAGTTAGACCAGACATCACACCTCTTTTGAGACATTTTATTTTTTTAGATAGCGTCGATAAATATTTGTAACTGTTTAACTATTATTGCAGTGTTTAAATTATTTTTACATTGATTTGATATTGCTAAGAGTTGCATTTCTAATAATGATATGGTCTATATTAGATTTTAGAGCTGTATTTTTTCACATCATAGCCGTTAAATTTAAATAAGTTAAATCCATATACAAGTCTGAAAGTATTGAGTAACTACTTTTTAGTATTGAGTACCCAAAAAATAGGGCAAATACTCGATACTCGATACCCACTACTCAATACTTTAACAGCACTACTGTAAAGTAAAAGAAATGTACATATTTATTTTATAAGTTTGAGGTTTTCGTCTTTGAATTTTTTTACATTTTAATTTTTTAAACAAAAATGTACAACAGATGCCACTGTATATTTTTAATAAATTGCGATGGCAGCGTCCAATTAAAAATGAAATCATTTTTTTGGCCGTAAATCGTTTTTCTACGGCAAATAACGCATATTAGTAAATTCGGCTATACGTGGTTTTTACTGTCGTTTTAACTATTTATGCAATTTCGAAAACATACTAATAACGAATTTTTACGTTTTTATTTTAGCTGAATAGATTAAAAACTGGAATGTTTTCTTTTTCGTATTAGAAATTCTATTTCGAATTCAAAATTGAATATATATGCGAATTCGACTTTTGATTTATTTTACTAAAGATGTCACTGTTCGTGTTTACTCAAGTGCGAAAACGGCGTTATTTTAAATGCTATAAATTAAAAGTTTCTTATACTTTAGGAATATTGTATTTAATTTTCTTAAAATAGATTCTACAGCTTATCGAAAATGTAGAATATAAGTAAAGTTTTTGTGTATTGTCAGATATCTGTTATTGTTGAAAGTTGATTTGGTTTTAGTAAACTTTAGTATTTGTGACAATTTTACAAGTGAGTTTAGTAGTTCCTGTTTAAACATTTAGTTTGTTGTATAACATTTTAAAGTGTCATACTCTTTTATACCAATTTTTGTCTTTAGCCAATTTTCATACCTTTAACTATTTTTTGTGTTTTTTAATTAAAATTAAACATTATTCTTCTCACCATCCATTTAACTTTTATTCACCTTATTTTGTAATTTTGCTCACATCGTTTTAAATAAAATTAATATAGTTTATTTGTACAATTTTCCATATACATATTTTATTTTGTTGTATTTCTTTTTATTTCAGGCATTAATATGTGGCAATTTCTGTCGACAACTATAGACGAGATTTACATATTTGATTCTGCAGAAATGGTAAGTTGTTCTTGAATTTTATTTTAGATTTATGTGTGTTAAGTTGAATAGTATCAGTCAATATGACAATTAAAACTTTTTTGATTATTATTTTTTTAATTGAATGCAAACATCAAATGATACCAAAAGAAAATAGGAATCTAAACTTTAAATGTTGTTTATTCCCAGTATTTATTCACTGTTGTATTTTGATTAATAAAACCTTCATTAAATTTATATTATTTTTAACAAGGGCGTATACGTAATATTTAACTTCACGATTATTTATTAACAAGTATACGCCCTGTAACTAAACGTAACAAGTTATAATATGGGGAAATACAAATTTGAAAGCGTATAGATTACAATTGGTTTTGATTCTTAAAAATACTATACAACTACATTGTCATAAAATACTGACTTTATGAAAGAAAATTCAAAAGGATGTGACTTAAATTTAAAACAACATACATATGTATGTGTTTAAGAATGGCAGAATGATTATACCCTACACCACTTTAGTGGGGAGGGTATATTGGGTTTGTGCTGATGTTTGTAACGCACAATAATATTGGTCCTATACCCACCTTAAAGTATACCAATCGGCTCAGAATCATTTTCTGAGTCGATTTAGCTATGTCCGTCTGTTCGTCCGTCTGTCCGTCCGTCCATGTAAACCTTGTAATCAAACTACAATTGAAGATAATTCAATGAAATTTGGTACATGATCTTCTATTGTCCCAGGGACGAAGCCTATTGAAAATGGTTAAGATCGTTCCATTATTTCACCTAGCCCCCATACAACTGAACCCCCCAATAGGGCTTGTAATCCTAGTAATCAAACTACAGGTCGCAATTTTGCAGATAATTCAATGAAATTTGGCACATGATCTTTTATGGTATCGTAGACGAAGCCTATTGAAAATGGTTAACATCGGTCCATTATTTCACCTAGCCCCCATACAACTGAACCCCTCGAATAGGGCTTTTAAAACTTGTAATCAAACTACAGGTCGCAATTTTGGAGATAATTCAATGAAATTTGGCACATGATCTTTTATAGTACCGTAGACAAAGCCTGTTGAAAATGGTTTACATCGGTCCATTATTTCACCTAGCCCCCATACAACTGAACCCGCGGAATAGGGCTTTTAAGTTCATAATTATGTTTAATATATTCATATCTCGACAACAAGCTGCAATAACCAAGTTGTATACAAGACTTGATGACCCCCACGAATTCCATAACAATAGGTTCTCATATGACCCTAGCCCCTATGAAAAGCCCCCATCAAAATTTCACTTAAATGTCCACAATTTTATTCAATAATAAACGGCTTAAGTATGTATATCTAAGGCAAGGTACAATTCAACTTAAATGCTTTATTATGGCAACTAAATCACATTATATTTTTGTCAAAGGTGTAGGGTATTATATGGTCGGCCTCGCCCGACTATAATTTCTTACTTGTTTTTTTTTGTGTATTTGAATTGTGAATTTAGTTCATTATAAGATACCATTTCTCAATTATCTTGACATAAGTATTTAGTGAGCTGCATCAAAGGTTTTTATGATTTTTATCAGATTTCTTGGTATCATTAGTAAAATTGGTATCATTAGAAAGGTTCTTGAGAGATGCTTAAAACTCCATATCAGAAATTTTTTTCGTAACAGCAAAAGTAGTCAAAATTTAAAAATTTTTCGAAAAGTTTCCCACTCCTTTTACGGCGAAAATCTGTATAAAGTAATGACACTGTTTCTGAAGTTTTTGTTTGTCTTCTGCAAAAAATATTACCGAAAGCTTAACTTCTCCTTTAATAGGTATTACTAGGGTTGTAAGGATATATAGCCGGTATTTTAGAAGTCTTTTTATTGTTACAATTTTGAAATTACTTTCTAAAAGTTCCTCACTCCTTTTACGGCGAAAATCTTTGTAAAGTAATGACACTGCTTTTCATTTTTTTGTGTTCTGCAAAGATTTTACCGAAAGCTTAACTTCTCCTTTAATAGGTATTACTACGGCTGTAAGGATATATAGCCGGTATTTTAGAAGGTTTTTTTATTTTTAAAATTTTGAATTAATTTCGAACCTCTAGACGTATGAGTATGATATGTGGTAAAAGCTTTTAAATAATTTATTATTAAAGCATTGTTATTACTTACGACAATTTATTATAAAACAATAATTGACCTATTGTAGTTTTCAATTTTATGTTTAAGTGCTGCAGATTTCCTCCACGGCGTATGAGTGTTAAGTTTTTATTCCACATAAAGTATACGCTTTATAATTTATTGCAATTTTTTTGGTTTAAGTAGGAAATTTCATCAAAAGTTAATGAAAAACATAACTTAATAACATAACTTTTCTCCTCTTATTGCTGTTAAATAGTATTTATAAGTTGTTTATTAACATTTGCTGTAAATTAACATAAATGTGTCGTTCCCAATATTAAAGCGAATGTTTTTAACATTAACATACATTCGGTATTGTTACACATTATCCTTAATAACTTTTCTGAAGCAGCAAACGTCCTTTCACCACGGTGTATGAGTGTTAGGTTTTTATTTAAAATAAAGTATACGCTTTTTAATTCGTTGTTTTAAGTAAGAACTTTTTTCAAAAGTTAAAAAAACATAATTTATTAACATAACTTTACCCCTCTTATTGCTGGTAAATAGTATTTTGATGTTATTTATTAACATTTTCCGCAAATTAACATAAATGTATCGTTCCTAACATTAAAGCGAATTTTATTAACATTAACATACATTCGGTATTGTTCCTATATCGTCACCTGAAATGCAAAATACAATGTCTGACAGTACAATTATATTGAAACTTGTTTATCGACGTTGGGATACAATAATTGTAAGAAAATGTCATTTTTATAACAACAATAGCTTTCATTTTATTTAGTTTTTTGTCTCTCCTGTAAAATTTTTAAAAGTGTTGTTACCACCTTTTGCATTTCAGGTTACGTTATGTTCCTTAATAACTTTTCTCTAACAGAGACTATGTGATGAAAATTTAAAAGAATTTCATTTGCAATATTTGCGGGTTTAATTACAGCAGACTTTCTCCATGGCGTATGAGTGTTGGGTTTTTATTCAACATAAAGTATACGCTTTGTATTTTTTTTTTTTGGTTTAAGTAAGAAATTTAATCATATACATCTGTCATCCCTATACATATATTCGGTATGGTAACACATTTGTTTTAATAACTTTTCACAGACAGCATCAACGCTGTTGTTAAAAACAAAACTATTTACTGTTACAGTTCGGCTGTTTTTAACAGTAAAAACATTAGCAGCAAACACAAAAAAAATGTTAAATTAAAATAAACACACGATTGCCAGGATATTACAGAAAGTACACAAGAAAACACGACGAACTAAACCTTAACTAGAAGCCGCCACATGAATTCAGTTCAATGCGAACCTTTCATCATAACGGTACGGTATAAATAGTGACGAACAAAGCGTAGCATAGCCGCGAATAAAATGGTGTAAAGTAGATAATAAAAAGGGAAACAAAGTTTGACAAAAAAATAAAAAAATAATAATAATAAAAGTCTTAAGAAAGAAGAAAATAAGTAAAAAAATTGAGGTTTTCATTTTAAAACCTTAAAAGTTTTGTAAATTTATTTTTTGTTGTTATTATTGCTTGGCTAAGTGTTGAGTGTGTGTGTGTGCTTTTGCTAGCTTTGGTTAGGAACATCTGTATTGAGAGCAAAATTGTAAATATAACGATATTAAGGCAAACAAATAAAATAATAATAAAAAAAAACGAAAAACAAACAACAATATTTACCGTCACCTAAAAATGAAAAAATAAAAACAACAATAATATTTTTACAGCTAAAAGTAATAGTTTTGCTTTTAAATGAAAGAAAAAAGCCAAGCATACTTGTTTAAATTTAAACTGGTTGCTGGATTTGTTGTTGCAGATGCTTTACTAAGTAATTGTATTGTGTTCTCTGCTGTTTAACTAAATTTCACAATGGATTATTTACTGTTAGTGAGTCAGTAGTAAGTGCTTGAGTGTGTTTTTGCAACCAAAAACAAACAAACCAACCAAATATATACAAGCCAGAGTTTAAGTGCTAAAATAACGGGTGTGTGTGTGTGTGTGTGAGATTGAGGTTTCTCATATATTTGAGCATGTAAATAGTTATGTGTGTTTGTGCGAAATAGGCCTGCACTTGCAGGCAATTGGGTTTTGAAGGTCTGTTTTACTGTTTATGGCGAAAGGGAAAATGGCACAAACTAGTAAAACATGAAGTGAATGTGTTTGGCAGCCTGAAAAAGTGTTGCATTTTGTAAAATTCTTGAAAAAACCCAAAACACAATTATTCTATGAAACAAAACTAATAATGAAAGAAATTAAGTTTTTAAATTCTTAAACAAAGAAATTCTTGCAAAAAATAAAAATAATGAAATAAATTTTAAAAAATTGTAAGAAGTATAACAAACAGGGGGCAAATGTGTTTGGTAGCTTGAAAAAATGTTGAATTTTGTACAATTTTAGTTAAACTAAAAAACACAATAATTTTTTTAAACAAAAAAACTAATAAAAAATTTATAATTACGAGAAATAAAATAAGTTATTAAAATGCTCAACTAAAAAAATTGTGCAAATAATGGTAAAACATATAAAAATTAAATAAAGTCTAAAAAATTGCTAGAAAAAGCAAAAAAAAAAAATACTTAAAAATATTAAAACAAAAAAGTAATAGAAAAGAAAAATTGGAATTAAAATTATAAAATTTTAAAATATAAAAAAATAGCTGAAAAGTTGTTAAATTAGAATCTAAGGAAATATAACAACAACAACTAAAAGTCAAAAAATGCTTCAGGCAGAAAGTGGTTTTGTTTAAAAAAAAAACAAAAAATCATTAAAAAATATTTTACCAAAATTAAAAAAAAAAAACATAATATTTGTTGAAAAAACTAATGTAAAATTATAAAAAATAATAAAAATTAAAAACCCAAAAAAATTTTTTAAATTTTTGCAAAAAAGTATAAAAATACATGAAATGCTTTTCTAAATTAAAACCTAAATCCAAGCTTTTTTTTACAAATTACTACTCGGCTTTTAAATTACTATAGAAAATTTTAAATTTGCTTGAAATAGATGTTTAAAAATGTGCTAAATAAGATCTAACAATAAGATGTAATAAACATTTGTGCTAAAAGTGATTTAAAAAAATTACTGTTGCTGAATCCAGGATTTATATATTATGGAACAATTTCATTAGCAGAATTTGGATTAAGTTTTAAGCACTTTTATAATAAGGTAAGAAATATGTAATTAAAAATTCGCAAATATTTTTATCATTTTATAATCTTAATTTAAAAACCTATTTTTCGATGAATTTTATCAATTTATTAAGAGTTTCCTCTTAATGAATTGATAAAATTCAATTTTCTAAATGAGGCTTTATATGGGAAAATGTTTATGAGGGATTTATTATGCTTTTGTGATGTTTTTTGTAACACCAAAAAATATTGGTCCACAAATCGGCTCAGAATCACTGAGTCGATTAAGCTATGTCCGTCTGTCTGTCTGTCTGTCCATGTAAACCTTGTTCACACGCTACATGTCAAAATTATCACATACTCTTCTTTTGACCCATGGCTATTAAAAATGGTTGAATTTGGTACATTATTTCCCCTAGCCTTCATACAATCACGGAATGAATTTCGAAGTGTTTTACGTAAGTACCTGCCTTGTTGGCCTATCTCACGGTGGTCTTTTTCATCCACTGGGAGAGTAAAAACTTACGACTCACCACCGCCCCTTTGTGTATTTTACAAGCAATTTACGTATATGGATGCCGGTCCATTAAACGGGCACTTTGCTCAAGTACTCGAGCTTTCTACTCTCTTGCCATAGTAGTCCCGTTGAGGAAGAACAGGTGTCATGAGCAAGCTCAAAATTGATTCGGCAACAGCACCTAGGGGACGTAATTGGTAGTCCGAAACACGGATCACTTTAAATGGAAAAGCTTTATTTCAGTGGCCACAAAGACCCACTGTGATAAGTTGAGCATGTTTTAGAATAAACTCTAACACACTCAACCATGAAGGAAAATCGCCGATAAATTAAGGAAAGGGCAGTGACGACCTTGCACAACAACTCCGCCTCCGCCTTGATACACCATTATTTAGCACATCATAAACCACCAATCACTCCATCCGTCAAATCCATCAATTACTCCATCCGCTCTATCGAATCAGAGTACATATCAGAAAACACCACGAAAACTCCCCTCGTATACCCAATCTTTGCATTATCAGCTCAAATCCAACATTTTATTAATTCATAGTCATGCTCTGTAGTTTGTACCGCTCCTAGCATCTAGGAACGATAACAGAAACTCATCATGAAAATTATATTTCACCGTGTATCAGACTTTTAACCAAGCACCCCCTTCCTGCGATTTACGTGGATCCCGAAGGAACCTCAACCAACTGACAAGTCCTATGGGCAACTGGCCACCCGTAGTACCAGATTATGTGGTGCTCTGGTTAGACCTCTTTCCAATTCATGCAAGGACTAGGGGAAATGTTAAACCCATAATTATGTTAAATGTTATAGAATATCTGCAAAAATCAGCAAATCTTAGATTTACTTAAGACAATTTTCGTAATAATCGGGCTTCATTTGACCCCAACAAACCCCATACAAAGTCCCAAGTCAGAAAATTACTTGAAGGTGAAAATTTAATTTTAAAAGCTAGTATCATCATGAAATTCTGCATAAATGTTTTAAATGTCATCGTAAATCGCTCTACCAAAATATACCATATATAGGATAGGACCATATTTACATATCGTTGTCCCCATATACGCCCTCTTTTAAAAAATCAAATTTTTAAAATATTTCGGAATTAAGGTAAAATGCTTTACCATTTAAACATACTCACAGGTGTAGGGTGTCATATAGTCGGCCATGTTCGACTATACCTTCTAACTTGTTTTTAAATAAAAAACAGTTGTGCTGAAAGTGGTTATAAGTTAATTATAGAAGATTAAGTCATTTTCTAAAGGGGAGTATATATGGGGGCTAGGGTCAAATGCGGACCGATCATTACAAAAATGGGCTATGTATTTTATGTTTATATAAAACTTAGTTGTGTAAAATTTTGTAGATATCCTAGTATATTTGATGTAGTTATAACCTAAAAGCTCAACTCGGAAGGTCCGGTTGTATGGGGGCTAGGGGAAATAATAGATCAATTTCAAATGTTTGCAATAGGCTTCGTTATTGGGTGAAAGGAAACGTATGTGCTAAATTTCATTAAATTATCTTGCAAATTTCGGCAAGGACAGACGGACGGACAAAGCTAAATCGACTTAGAAAATGATGCTGAACCGATTGGAATACTTTAACGTATATGACAAATATTTCTATGTGTTACATATATCAGCACAAACCCATAAAATTCTCCCCATTATAGTGGTGTAGTGTATAAAAATTATTGCAATGTAAAATATGAGTCGTGGACTTTATGAAATGATCTTTTCTACATTTCTTGGCAGATTAGATTATACTGGTCTGCAATTAAATCCTCCTTTAAGAAAAATTATAATAGAATTAAATATATTAATATACAAAACCTACAGGCCAAATGTAGTTTCATCTGGAAGTTATAAGCACTCAAAGTTGAAAATTTTGAATAAATTTCATTTATAAGAAAATTCCTAAATTTGAAAAAAAAATCCTATGAAATTCCAAAAGAATGTGTAAAAAAATTAAAAAAAAAAGTAGAAAGTCAAAATTGAAATCTCTGATGTTGCTGATCTTTGCGAGATATTGACATTATTTTTCACTGTTTTATTTCCCTATTCACCTTCCATAAATCGCAACAAAATTTGTAAAAGTTTTATAGTTTTTCGACATCCCACATCCATTAAAATTATTGTGCATTTTCTTATTTCCCCATCAAGAACTACATACATTTTGTGAAATCAAACTTTAATGCTTTACTATAGATAGTTCAAGTTAAGTACCAATAAAAACTCCATAAATTGGATATAAAATTGAAATAATGATCTTATTGATTTCTTTTAGGTATAATTTTCATCTGTTTTAAATAATTATATAACAAATTTATGTTATTTATGCCAAAAATTTATACTTAATCGAATTTTATTTTTTATAGAAAATATTCTTCTTTAAAAGTTCAATTAATATATAAGATGTAATTCAATACAATTTTCGATTGCATTCAAATCTATTCTTTGAATATTATATAATATTCAAAGAATTGAATTGCACACATTTCCATTTAATTACAATTAATTATAACATACGTTAAGGCTTATGTGAAAAAAGTAATTATGTTATTCGTGATTTTTCCGCGAATTAGGGGTCAATTATGGGTCAGTTACCAGTTTAGTTGCCGAAATGAAATTACAGATGTGCTTACTGTTACACTCAAAATCATTGCATACATAATCGACCCATTAGTTTAATAGTATAGTTTAGTTTAAAAGGATTGTATACCACGGTATACACAAGACACAAATGTCCATTGTGATTCTCTTTAATAAAGAACAATTAAAAATAAAAAGAAGACAGAAGAACAAGAGAATGATGAGAAGAGTGGGAATTCAACCCCCCTCCCCAAAAGATTAAAGAAAGAAAGTGGGCATGGAAGGGAAATCCCAATTGTCTGTTATCTGAATAATCAAGATATTTCCTTGATGGTGTCCGGAATGTCGCCTAAGTTACACCCTGTTACAACATCCAGTTCATCGTGGAAACTTTTCAGTCTCAGACTCTGGTTATAACTCCTACTAAGGTACTTATACTCTTCCTGTCCAGTCCTAATAGTGCTCTGGTTGCTTTTGAATTTAACTTCGACCATAATATCCTAGAAACCCTACAATCCAGCCTACTATGCCAGTATCGATTGGTGGAGTTTTTGAATTTTTCGGAGATTAGTCTATACTAATAGCAAATGGGTGGTTTTACCGAACCAACCTTATTATCAAGCTCCAGATCCAAGCCCTGTCTGGCCAATTCATCTGCGATCTTATTACCCTGTACATCAAAGTGTTCCGGTACCCAACACAGACTTACTGTGTATAGCCTGACTTAATTGCTATTTTCCGCATATTTTCATATATTTTCACTGAAAAAAGTAAGTTTTTTTTCTCACAAATGTATGAAATTTCGTTTTTGGTCCGATTATGGTGTATGCACCTGCCTTAACCCTACCAGGTCCTTTTTGTAGCTAGTTACCAAGCTAGAATGTACTGTTCTATACTGCAAAGCTTTAAGAGCTGCCTGACACTAGCATTAGTTTAATAAGTAATATATAAATTTCGACCTGGAACTCGGTTGCGTATGAAAAATATTTTGTATTAGAATTAAAAAATATTAAGTATACGTTAGCCAGTGCACAGTAGGATATAGTAAAATACAAGAATACTTTTTATAAAATTTAAAAATTTTATATATTTATTTCTGCATGTAAAAGCTAAGAGAATTAACAGTTCGTGATTAAAATTGTTTCCAAAACTAAGAACAGAAAGTTAACTGAGTCACTCGGCGTTTGTTTTGATTCATCAATACTTTTGTATACATATTAACATAGATTTTTCTAAAAAATTTTTTCTAATCGGCTTAATAATAAATATGTACTATATATATATTTCTTCAACAAAAATTACAATTTCTCTAAAAAATGTCATTGAAATTTACATTTCTAAAAGCATTTATTACATTTTCGTTTTTGTTTTATTAAACAATTGCTTTTCTTCTTTTCAATTGTGTGTGACTTGTTGTATAATAGTTAATCCTTTAGGCTCTTTAGTTTAATTTTATTTATTTTAAATACATTTTATGTTTTGTTGTAAATACCTTTAACTTTTTTTTTTAATTACTTGACATATTTTAATTAACTTTTATTTTTGGCTGTTAAAAATGTTTCATGTCACCAGAAGAAGACAAACAGAAATGGTTGTGAAGAAAAAAGTTTTTAGTTTATTGTTTTGTTAAGGAAAAACTTTAAAATTTTTTTAAATTTAAAGGTTAAAGAAGGGTTTCAATGAATACATGGAGGGGGAGTGGTATGCAGAACCAGAACCATTATTCACTAGAATCAATAACATAAGAAAAAAGTTGAATATTTTTATATTGAATTTTTTTCGCGAATATTCCCAGAATTCATTTTTGTTTTCATTGACACTTTTGCTTTAAATTAAATGCTATTTAAAAGTCCAAAAATGTAACATACTTTAAGGCATATTTAAAAAAATAGTAATAATATGCGATAATATTCCATGAATTGTTTTTCATTTCAATTAAATTTTAATTAAAAATATAAACAAATGTAATATTATTGAAAAAAAGTTAAATGATTATGGTTTTTCCAAAAACCCTTAATGTTTTTTCATATGAATTTTAAATTTTCACTTAAATTCTTAAAAAAAATGAAATCTTTATTGTTCGCTGAAATTTTGTTATAGACATGTTTGCATATCAATGTATAAAATTACCACATCCAATATGTGTGCACTTTATTTGGATTCTAACGAAACGAAAGTGTTTCACTGAGACAAACAAATAAATTGTTTAAACACAACTGCTGAAAAAAAGTAATAAAAATAAAACCAAGTCATCTATAGAGAGACATTTATCAACAATTGATCGTATAGAGATATAAGGCAATATTTACAGCTATATTGCAGTAAAAACAAAAACAGTGGAATTTCAAACACTAACTGAAAGCCTAGAAAACATATTAAAGACTAGTGATGTGAATATTTTCATCACCTTTAGCTCCACTGTATAAACGCTTGACTGAATAATTTTATAGCTGTTATATGAAGAAACAGGCCGTAGTTGCTGAAACCAAGATTTTTTTGTCTCTCAGTTTTTGTTATAGTTGAGTTGATGGCAGACAGTAAAGACTATAAAATCCAACAGCAGCAGCAACAACAATGAAAATTCATATAATCCCTCAGGAAGGATGCTAGACATACACGCTATAACGCTATAACGCTATATGTTAAAATTTACCCCTTTTTTCATTTACACCCAAAAATATAGAAAGTATTAAAAGAGAAGAAGAAAAAAATTGTGGAAATTTCTCTCCTTGATAGTTTATCGTCCTGGCTGGGTACTTTTAACTTTCTTATGGCACTTGGTAAGTGTGTGCGGATGTCAATGTAATGGAAGCATCTCTATATTTTGCGTTCAACCACAAATACCCAACCGAACCCAAAAGGCAGCCAGCCAGTCAGTCATTCATGCGTATAGTGTAGTTGTGGGCATTTTCACAATGAACGTTTATTTATTTTGACACTTAAACACGTATGTAGGCGAACTTTTATAAAAAATACACACACATACACTCTAAACAAACACATTTACTTTTTAAAACACACACAATCAAATACATATAGACTGTATTTCTAATAAATTTGTTACATTTTTACAACATGTAACCTAATGGTACTTTTTAAACCGGAGTACAAAAAACTAAAACGAAACAACAACGAGCTAAATAAATGAAAAAAGTAATGTTTGAATAAAAACTATGAAAGGAAAATGAGTTGATGGCATGTAATAAATTAACTACAAATCAGTGTGGAGAGGTAAGGTACTAACTATAAAAAAGTACTTTTTTAATAAATGTGCATTTTAGATAAATTTTAAACTTGAAGATAACACTTTTAACAAGAATATCTGATATTTTCGTTAAATTTCCATTTTAAAGAAATTTCTAAAAAATTTTGTTCATTAGGGAAATTTTCCATGAATTTCTTTTTTGAAGGAAACTTTCGATAAATTTTTTTTTTTTAAGGAAATTTTCAATCATTTTCCTTTTTTAAGGAAATTTTCAATGAATTTCCTTTTTTAAGGAAATTTTTGATGAATTTCCCTTTTTTAAGAAAATTTTCCTTTTTTTTAAGAATTTTTCGACGAGTTTTCCTTTTTAAGGGAATGTTAAATGAATTTGACCTTTTGAAGGGAATTTTTAACAAAATTCCTTTTTATTATTGTTATTTTTTTTAAAGAATTTTATTATTAATTTCCTTTTAAGGGCATTTATAAAATTTTTCCAGTTTTAGCTAAATTTTCTATAAATTTTCAAACCAAATTTTCCATAAATTTCTTTTAGTGAAATTTTCGACTATTTTCCTTTTTAAGAAAATTGTCGATAAATGTTGTATTTTTAAGGGAAATAAAATTTCCTTCCTTAAGGAAATTTGAGAAAATTTTTGATAAATTTTCATTTTTTAAGGAAATTTTCAATGAATTTCCTTTTTTAAGGAAATTTTCAATGAATTTCTTTTTTTAAGGAAATTTTCAATGAATTTCCTTTTTTAAGGAAATTTTCAATGAATTTCCTTTTTTAAGGAAATTTTCAATGGATTTACTTTTTTAAGGAAATTTTCAATGAATTTCTTTTTTTAATGAAATTTTCAATAAATTTCTTTTTTTAAGGAAATTTTCAATGAATTTCTTTTTTTAAGGAAATTTTCAATGAATTTCCTTTTTTAAGGAAATTTTCAATGAATTTACTTTTTTAAGGAAATTTTCAATGAATTCACTTTTTTAAGGAAATTTTCAATGAATTTACTTTTTTAAGGAAATTTTCAATGAATTTCCTTTTTAAGGAAATTTTCAATGAATTTCCTTTTTCAAGGAAATTTTCAATGAATTTCCTTTTTTAAGGAAATTTTCAATGAATTTCCTTTTTTAAGGAAATTTTCAATGAATTTCCTTTTTTAAGGAAATTTTCAATGAATTTCCTTTTTAAGGAAATTTTCAATGAATTTCCTTTTTTAAGGAAATTTTCAATGAATTTCCTTTTTTAAGGAAATTTTCAATGAATTTCCCTTTTTAAGGAAATTTTCATGGAATTTCGTTTTTAAGGAAATTTTCAAGGAATTTTCTTTTTTTAAGGAAATTATCAATGAATTTTCTCTTTTTTAAGGAAATTTTCAATGATTATCCTTTTTTTAAGGAAATTTTCAATGAATTTCCTTTTATTAGGAAATTTTCAAAGAATTTCCTTTTTTAAGGAAATTTTCCATGAATGTCCTTTTTTAAGGAAATTTTCAATGAATTTCCTTTTTTAAGTAAATTTTCAATGAATTTCCTTTTTTAAGGAAATTTTCAGTGAATTTCCTTTTTAAGGAAATTTTCAGTGAATTTCCTTTTTTAAGAAAATTTTCAATGAATTTCCTTTTTTAAGGAAATTTTCAATGAATTTCTTTTTTTAAGAAAATTTTCAATGAATTTCCTTTTTTAAGGAAATTTTCAATGAATTTCTTTTTTTAAGGAAATTTTCAATGAATTTCATTTCTTTAAGGAAATTTGCAATAAATTTACTTTTTTAAGAAAATTTTCAATGAATTTCCTTTTTTAAGGAAATGTTCAATGAATTTCCTTTTTTAAGGAAATTTTCAATGAATTTCCTTTTTAAGGGAATTTTTAAAGAATTTCCTTTTCAAGGAAATTTTCAATGAATTTCCTATTTGAGGAAATTTTCTATGAATTTCCTTTTTAAGGATATTTTCTATGAATTTCCTTTTTAAGGAAATTTTCAATGAATTTTCTTTTTAAGGAAGTTTTCAATGATTTTTCTTTTTTAAGGAAATTTTCAATGAATTTCCTCTTATAAGGAAATTTTAAATGAATATCCTTTTTTAAGAAAATTTTCAATGAATTTCCTTTTTTAAGGAAATGTTCAATGAATTTCCTTTATTTCAGTGGAATTTTGGAAAATTTTACAGTTTTAGCAAAATTTTCTATAAATTTTCATTTCGAAGGAAATTTTCCATAAAATTCTTCTAGTGAAAAGTTCGATTAATTTCTCTTTTAAGAAAATTATCGGTAGATATTGTATTTTTAAGGAAAATAAAATTGTCGATAAATTTCTTTAAGGAAATTTTAAATTAGGAAATTTTCATTAAATTTTTAATTTAAAGGGAATTTTTTATAAACTGTCTATAAAAGGACATTTTTGCTTAAACTTCCTATTAAAAGAAAACTTTCCATAATATTTCCAGAAATTTCCTCTTCAAGGACACTTGTGATACATTTAATTGTTTAAGGAAATTTACGATAAATTTCTGTTTTAAGAATATCTTCGAAAAATTCGTTATTTAATGAAATTTTTTTGACAAATTTTCTATTTAAAGTGAATTTTTGATAAATTTCCTATTTAAGGGGAATTTTTGATTGAAAAGGAATTTTCGATACAATTACAATTTAAACCGTAT